>NC_083623.1:22206449-22510199 GCF_963584025.1 Labrus mixtus
GCTCACAGAGAAGATAAACGCTAAGACTGAGCATGTTTTAGAGGCCAGGAGCTTCAGCTGGCTCAGAGACAGTGGAGGCATCCAGATATATAAATGATCACTGTGTGTGTACCCGAGCACATCGACAGAGGCTGCGTGGGTCCAGGAAGGAGAAGAGGTAGAGGCAGAGTGCTCTGGGAAGCAGGCAGGTGAAGTCTGCGGCCTGCAGGGGGAGCCGCCTGCTCACACTGAGGCTCAGGAACCTCAGCTGATGTACGGAACAGCTCAGCACAAAGTCCTGCAGCACTGCCCTCCTTTGGCTGTCAGACCACTTGTCAAACTCATGAAGAGAAAGAGAACAGAATCATTTTGCATTCACTGTTTCAGCTGAAATGTGCTTGATGACATGTGTTTCACAAAATATGCACAAAGAGTGATTTTTATAACACTCAGAGATTTACTTGACTGAGCTCTCTGCACAGTAAAGAAGCATCAGCTAATTCAGTGGATCTCAACATATCAGCTTTATACATACCCACTTTGCCAGAAGGTTCCGCCTCTCTTCAAACACCTAAGAAAGAAGAGAAAGTAGTAAGAATAAGAAAAAAAGGACAAACAAATGTATGAGAACCTTATTTTTTTTCTACTCTTTAGTCCAATTATTTATCCAAACACCCCTCGGGTTTATCTTCCTTTTGGGAATACCTGGATTGTACTTAATTCTTATTAAGTAATCCAGCTACAACAAAATGATTCTTCCACATACATTCATCAGTACTTTCTGATGTTTACACTTCAGTCACAGGGGCCAACTTATTGTTAAAACTGCTAAAACTGAAATTTCCCCTTGCGGGGATCAATAAAGGTAAATCTTAATCTTAATCTTAGTTTTTATCTTGCTTTATGCAATTTTCCATCTGTACTTCTACTCCTAATGACGTGTTTTCACTGTTTGGTATTCAAACTTTTACTAGAATAAGGTTTCTGATATCTTGTTCTTCCATTGCAGGAATACAAACTTTAACTTTATGTTTGTGTGAACAGCTTTCTTTTTGCTGAGGAACCTGTTCATCAGAGTAGATGAGTTGATCTCACCTTACTGTTGGACAGCGGGTGGTTCATAGGAGTCCAGGTGCTCAGTGCGGTCTGCATCTTAGCACAGTGTGCAGAAGGCCTCAGTGCACGTGGCATCTTTGGGTGATCGCTCTGTAAAGCTGATGAATGATAAAACACAACATGGCACATTGGTTGGTTTTCAATGACTCTTTACATCAGAGCAACTGTGAGCACCATAACAGGATCTGTATGAACATTTTCAGGCTCAGTCTTCTAACTTCACACTCTTGTGTGACAACTCACTGTTGTTGAACATGCTACACACATAGGCTGAAATACATACACATGAACAAACAGGATCCTATGGACATGCACTAATGGAGAGATGTCTGAGTGAGTGGGCTGCCCACAGTGAGCACCGCTGAGCTGGTGGCTTGGGTTCTGTGTCTTGCTTAAAGGTACATTGGCAGTGCTCAGTAAGTGAACTGGCAATCCTCAAGCTACCAGACCAATTTCCAGATTCGGTCCGCACCGGGACTTGAACTGGCGACCCTCCTAGACTGAACTACTGCCATCCTTGCATGGAGTAAACATACTATACTACAAGGGTTCCCAAACTTTTCAGCCCATGACCCTCAATATAACGGTGATAGAGACTGGGGACCCCCATTGTCCCTGGAGGCGGTTCAAACACTGACATTAGAACACCGCATAGCCCAAACACCATCATATTATTTTTGTAATTTATCGTAAGAAACTACTTTTTTGTATATATTTTCAAATTAATGGGTGAAATATGCAATTTTAAACCATTTTCCATTTTAACATGTTTTTGGAAGGAATCTAGCGACCCCCCCTAACAGTGTCTCCCCCACTTTGGGAACCAGTGCTATAATACAATAACATTCATTTACACAGTATTGCTGAATGTCTTGCACCTATACCTTTCTTTAAGTGAGAATAAACAAACATGCATCTTGTACTGTAAAAGCAAATGTTAAAACGAACAAACAATAAAGTTTAGAGTCAAACTGACCTCAAACTAGCCCTCCAGTTTGTATCAGCGCTCAGAACAGACTCCTCTGGTGTTTAACTCACCATCAGTTTTCATCTGCTGGCAGAAGGAAATAAATCCAACTAATAAATAAACTCTATGTGTGCATACTCTGGACGGTCTCCTCACTCTCCTCTCTACTTCTTCCCATTTCCCCTGCACAGTTTACTTGTTTCCATAGAAACCCTACTGAGTATACTCTCCATACATGGGCTGGCTGTCACAGCCTGTCACACACAGAGGGGGGTGCTGCAAAGCTGAGCACAGTGGAGTGTGTGCAGTGTGCAGGCGTCACTGGCTCTAATGATGACAAATGCGGTGCAGTGGGCCTGACGATGCAACTGCTGCAAAGACCATCTGCCCGATACACTGATACTGCAGAAATACAGTGTCACACATTTGATGCTTCACGAGTTTAACATTTGAGATGTTTGAAACTTTTCATTGTTAATGTAGACCTAGCCTATACGTTTTAGTGTCTATTCCTCATTTATGATGTAAGCGTTGTTTCTTTTTATGCACTATTTATTCACTTAAACCTGCTATTGACCTACTCATGAAACATTTAAGCTGATTGAAAGCCGGCACAGCTTTAAAACTCTCTGAAATTTCAAATGTAGAGGGCCTGCTCGTCCTCGGATGGGCGGTCGCGCTCAAAGAAGACAGAAAACCTGCTGTGAAGAAAGAGGGAGGGCTGCATCATCAAGTTAAACAGAATCACACTGCGCAAGACCGGAAACGAGCCACTGCACCTTCAAAGTAATACAATTAATCTGCACGCAACGGCAAAAATGTTTAAAATGTATTTTCACAAAGCAGAATACGAAAAACACGTTAAAAAAAGAGTTATTGCCATACTTAGGCCTATTTAAAATTGTTAAAGTAGGCCTTCATGTTTTAAAGAGAAATGCATCTGAAAGTTATATTTTATTTTATGTTTTTATTACATTGTTTGGTAGTTAAATTCATAGGATATACTCTTCATATGCCTCTGCTCATGAAATGTTATTTTAATAATAATATAAGTGGGTAAAACACTGTGGAAATGAACTAAGTAGAGTTATGAGGTAAAGTTGTAACTCGAGTAGATTAAACGAATGAACATAAATAAAAATAACTACAAATTTATAATAAATAAAATATATAAAAACTTAATTTAGTCCTTACAAAGGCTACATTAGCCTACTTTATGGCTGCTTGCTTTGCATATAGTGTCAGGTTGGGTGTGTCTTTTATTGTTCGGGCTCTGACTGGAAGCTATTGTGTTTAGAGTAGTGGGCTTGATGGTGGGCAGAGAGGAGGGGACAACCGCGGGGTGGAGGACAGAGGAGGAGGAGGAGGACAGGAGGAGGAGGGTGCTGGTAAAGGGACGTTCACACTCATTGTTACTACTCGAGGAGCCGCGGAGAGTCGGCACAAACATTCAGGTAAAGTTAAGTCTTTCATTTACACAATTTAGCTTCAATGTACGACGGGAGTGTGTGTGTCAAACAAACACCTCAGCAGCTGCAGCCCGGCTCGTTGAAGGAGATTGTAACACCGGTACAGCAGGGTGCTCCGGTTACCATCATTTAACTAACCCTCATCTTTTGTCTCCGCTGCCTTGCTTGTCATTTCTGTTTTATTCAACCATTTCCCCTCGGTAATGTTAGAGAACCACACTCGTATTCATGAGGAGAGATACATGTATGACGCCGTTATTACTGACGCACAGGTAGGCAAGAAATGACGCACCTTTTTCGCATTCATAATTATCAACCATTAATGCAGCTGTGCTTGTTTGACGTTTTTGTGAACACAGGTGTACTAAAAAGTATCTGTGTGCTTTGTTTCCGGTGAATTTAAATGTTGTAATGAGTGTAGCCTAAGACTGCTGCTAAGGCTGCAGTTTGCAGCTTTAAAAATGCTGAATTACAAAAAAGGTATGCTACCATAATAGCTTAAAGTGCCTCTGAAATATATGAAAAATAAGGTTATAACACTGATATTACAATAACATCAGAATAAATAGTATTTTGCTTGTTCCTTCTCTAAACTACCACAGATACAATAATGTGTCTAAATACAGAAGTGATTGTATGTTTTGCTGTTACTCCCTGTCATGATAAAGCTTACTGGTTGTTAATGAATACAATTAATGTTACTATTTATCTTCACAACCCACTCACCATGATAAGTGACCTGAATACAACCCTCAGAAACCAGCCTAGTTGTGCTTTTTATAAAAATCATTTCTTTAAAAAAAAGCCTGCTTTGGGTTTCTTTCTGTATTTAAAAAAAATCATGCTACACATGAGTACACTGCTGATTGTCACTAGATACCAAATGCATACTAAAATGTTGTGCTTTTATCATTTCAGATCCCATTCTGAAAATCATCATCTCCGTCAGCGTACTCATCCCCACGTTCGGCGGAGACAAGGGAAGGGTGTGAGCTGTCGGTCACAGCAGAGCATCTTAAAGGGCCACAGCATCTCTCAGGTGATGGAGGCTTTGTGACATAGTGCTGCGACTGACAGGTTTCCCAAAGGTGATGGATGCAGCAGGCTTTAACCATGGCTGTGCTGGATTACGCTGCCCGGCCCAGACTATTTGTCAGTGAGCTGAAGAGGAGGAAGAGACTACCACACAGTCCTGGACGCTCCTTAAACCTTGTGATTTTCCTTCCCCGGTGAAAGAGCTGGGTGCTTACAGGGCTCAACCCCTTCTCCTAACCAGCCATCCCCGGGATCTTTTTCTCTGCTGCTGTACGGACCAGTCATGGATCTCCTCTGGGCACTGTCGGTGTCCATGCTGACGGCATGCGTCGCAATTCCAATGGACGCGGATGCAGGGAGCCACAGTCTGTTCACCTGTGAGCCCATCACCCTGCGAATGTGCCGGGGGCTACCCTACAACTCCACCTTCATGCCCAACATACTGAACCACTACGACCAGCAAACTGCCGCCCTGGCCATGGAGGTACAGTACACTGCCGTCATATGAAGGATGTGCAAAGCTTTCATTTTTTAAATGTCCATTGTTGTTACCAAAACTGAGATTATCAGGGAGAACTAATGATGATCTCAGTTTATCTCAATTTATAGGCTGAAAATTAACATTCATATTTATTTCACAGCAAAAGGTTAAGGTGGAAGAAACGTTTTGTTACTAAGGTAGAGCGGAACAGTTCATTCATACCGAAGCGCTCAGAGCAGCTTTGTGAACCAAAAGAACCATGTGGGCGAAGTATCTTTGAAAAATCAGCTTTATCATAATGTTTTATGTTTATCTTTGGGGCTAAATTAAAATAACCTTTGCAGGCTTAATGAGTCATGTTCAAACATTTTTCAAAATAATGAAAAAATTGCACTTCACTGATTTGACATTCTTATATCTAAAACTTCAGATTTTGTAAATTAACTGGTAATTGCCTGAATTAGACGAGCTTCTACCTGATCACTGTGATTTTTAGTCTGACACATTTTTATGGATACATTTTAAATTTAAGTTGTATTTAGTAAAAGAATGCAGGGTAATCAAATGCTTTCTCTTTTGTGAACACTTCATGTGTCTTTGACTTTAAAGAAACATAAATGATTCTAACATGTCGTCTGTCCTTCAGGAGTATTAGCCCGACAGCAAACCCCTCAGAATGAACCTCTTTAAGATAACAAGGTTTATATGTAAATAATGTGTTACTTTACGTTTCATTCATGTCATCTTTTGTTCCCTCCATCCTTCCAGTTTTTTTTGTGAGCGCATATTGCTCACAATATTTCTAGAGCTGAAACTGTTTGCCAATTAATATCATCAGTATTATATTAAAGAAAACTGACTATCATTTTAATTCTAGTCGATTTTAGTGTGAAAATTCAAAAAGCTCTCCTGATATAAGTACACATATTTTTATTTGTATCTATTAGATTGATTTAAATAGAATATATTCTGTGTTTGGTTTGTTGATTGAACAAAAGCAACATTTGAATTAATCACATCACAGGTATTTTGTATCCTCTACAATTAATCATAAATACATTTTTAACCTTGAATTATTCCACCTAATAGATGTTGATCTGATTAAAGTTCAGATGTCTATGGATTATTAATTTTATACTAGTATAAGACAGGATAACCCTTTACTGATCCCACAAACAGAGACTTTTTCAGTATTTACAGCTGCAAATAAATGACAAATAAAAGAACACATGGTTCAGGAATAATCACACTTTAACTAATTACTGAAGCTAAATGATGTTTTCCTTTCTCTTCCATAACGCTTTAGTCAAACAACAAGCAGAAACCTAATTATATATTAAGGTAAATTATCCAATTAATAAATTATTATTTTAAATGTAAATAATCATTTTGAGAGCAGTGATTTGATATTGAAGCTGAACATGTTTCTTGATCCTTTCTCTTATACGAAGCTTTTAATATGTTGTCTTACAAAGTGGGTATTAGCACATGGGGTTTGTCAGTTACATGTCTGACCATATGTACTCATATTTAATTTACCATAGAATCTATCTTCTTACAATAACAAAGTTTTATAGTATATTTTATAGTATATTTTAGTGACCCTTTTTCTTGTTTTCCCCCCTCTTAGTATGTCTCCCATCTTTTCTCAGTGTTTTTGTTTGGTTCTTTCACGCTCTTCTTTGTCTGTTGTGACTCACTATGTAGTGGCTGAACAGAGGTGAAATATACACACGTATACCTCTATCTACATGTGTGCACGGTCAGGTCTGGAGGTTAATAATCGACATCAGTAGCCTGGATAGCTCTCACCAAGGCTGACTGTGCAGAGAGTTAGAAATATCAAAGTGTAGCCGACTTTAATTTGGTTTCTGTAGCTGCAGATCAGAGTGAATCACCAAAACATGAAGCAGAAAATTAAGTTTTTGGTACTTGTCCCTGGGGGCCATGAGGACAGTGCAGTATTAAACCATTTAACTGGGCGTGTTGTCCTAAAATGGTTTCTGGCAGCACATTTGGCATGTTGACAGATGAAGCGATTTACCACAACATGTAGGGACTCTTCACTTGATTTGTTGTACACCAGAGTCATTTTACATAACAGGCTTTGGGCAGCTAGTAGACGTAGTCTGATAGTAAGGAAACAAAACTGTTCTCTCTTTGAGTTTGGTTCAGCTGATGGATTAATGCTCTGATGCTGCTGTTTAGTCCATGTTTTATTGTTTTCTGCCCTTTAGATTATCCATAGATTTACCAGCCACAGCATCCGACTGTTGTGGCTGTTATCCTCTTTGAAACGTCGAGTTAGGCATTTAAACACAATCATGGAGCAGATGCATCACCTCGTTAACTTAATCCCATCCTTTACATCGGCTGATCCTTCTGGAAGCTCAATCTATCGAGTAATGACCGGCCAAACTGGCCCAAAACATTACACCGTGTGCCTTCTTGGCTGAGCTGTCTGTGTGTGTAACAGTATATCTGTCCATCCATCTATATTTGTCTCCAGCATCATGTTGCTATTGGCTCTCGCTGCCTCTATCACTTTTACCCTTCAACACTCGCCCCACCCTGCACAGCGATGATGTCGATGTGAGGAGCCGTGCTGACCATCTGTGCCTGCTCCACTTCTGCACTCTGCATGGACTGACTAAGCGAGGGAGAGATGGAGGGCGGGAGGAGTAGAAAATCCAGGGTTATGTAACCTCTGTACATGCCCTGCCCGACTGTGGGAGCACACCACATCCCAGCTGCGCTCGCATTTAGGAAAGCTACAAACACTCCATCGCTGCAGCCGAGACACTGCTGGAATATTCACTCACTTCCTCTAGCTTTAGTCACTCTGCCTCGTTGTGTTTTAACATCTATGCAAAGGGTCATTTACTAGATTCTTTCAGTTTGAATTTTAATATGTAAAATTAAAACGTGAGAGATGTTTTTGTAAGAATTGTTTTCTCACTGCCAAGCCGTCACAAACCGGGTGTTGAGTTGTGCGGAGGCCAGGTTAGCTTCTTACGTCTATCGCAGTGTGTGGGTTGGAGTGAACAGACAGAGGCACTTCAGGGTTAGATGGTGTTCACTTTGATTCGTCATGGATCCACAATTAAGTCTCTTTTAGTCCTTGGAAATGCTTGTTGGGTTTCTAAAACACATGGCAACCTAAAAGGTTTGAAATAACGGAGACAATGCCTCTGTTTGGCTCTTGTTTTCCCGATAACTCGCCCCAGATCCAGTTCATGGGAGAATTCAAAGCCTGTAAGATGTTGAGGGCAGCCAAATGAGAATTGACAGATGATTTTAAAGGGAATTAGGTCCTCTGAATAGCCATGATAATGATGATGAATGCCTCGCACCGTGGAGAAACTGGGAGTTGGATGAGAACCAACGCCTGCCGTTCTTGCCGTTTTTCTCTAAACCCCTGAAATGGTGTCTTTGCTGGATTTCTTTCTGATTGTTTCGCTCTTGAAGGTCTTTTGAAGGTTTTAGGTTTTTATCAAAGTGGGCACAATTTATCATGACATTGTTGTAACTTCTTTCTGTTTTGCTTTTTTTAACTTGTGAGTTATCATTTATAGACGACCTATTAAAGAATATAGTTTACTATCCCCATATTTTATATTAGGCTGGTGTTCCCTGTGCTGACATGTGACGGTTTAGTGAATGGTGAATGGGAGATGTGCTGACTGGATATAGAAAAGGATATAAATTATTTTAACTTTATTGCAAAACACAGTAGCTATGTCATGGCTGTGTGTGTGTGTGTGTGTGTGTGTGTGTGTGTGTGTACAGTAGACGATAGGAATAAGGGAGATTTGTAAACTGAGGATTTTCTGTTTGGGTATTCATCCTCGCTCATTCAGTCATCGCTGACCGCCGAATGACCTCACAGCCAAAGTGGGACAGCGGCCTCGGGGCTGGGAATCGGCTATTTCTGTGCCACAATGATACTGTGCCACACTAACATAAGATAAGTGGGAGCGTGGCGGATTTGATTGGCATTACAAAAAGGGCTGAAATCCCCGTCTTTAGAGAGAAATGCTCACTGTAGCTACAGGATGAATGTAAAGCTGCACAGCACATTTAAGCTGCTAAACACATGATTTATAATATGATAAGATAATAAACATTAAGATATCAGGACTGCGCTTTCTTCAGAAGTTATCTACATCTCCTTTTAGGATTTCTGTCAAAAGTTCAGACATATCTCTGGGAAGTTGTACGGTGGCATAACAGTTTTTATTTTTGTGTGTAACAAAGAAAGAGAGAGAAACGCCCAACTATGAGTTAACATTTACTTTACTTACATATCCCGCTACGAAGGTCTTATGAAATACTAAATCTTCACATTTTTGGGCTCATCAGATTTTCACATTTTTGGTAGAAAATCATATTTCCACTCGTGCTTTAATGTACAGCAAAGAGAATAAAACTACCCAGTGCAGATTGCTATTTTCAGAGCTTCATATCAAAACCCCTGAGTACAGATATCCTCCAAAATGGCTTCCTATATTTTTCACGTTTAAAAATGGATGAAGGTGATGTTCAGAAAGATTGGACAAAGGTTCCAGGATGATGGTAACAGAAAAAGGAAGAGGGGTTGAATGTTTCTTCATGGCCAGATGGGGAGAGCGAGGGTCAGGGCCGACTGAAGATGTTAATCAACTTAGATTGATCTGACGGTTTGTTTACATGAAGCCAAAGCCGAGCTCGCAAATCATTTTTAATGGCTGTCTTCTCTCAACAGATAAAGTCTGACATCTCTTGTTTTGTTTCTGTGACAGACATTGACTTTGTTATTTTTTACGAAGAAGGCACATTTATGTTATGGTTATGAAAGAAATATCTCATACCAAGAGATTTGATTTCTTATACCAGAGACCCTCTGGCGTCTTGATATCATCGGTCCATCCATGTTGTCAGGTTTGTTTTGAATGACACTCTTCTTGCATGGACACAAAGACTAATCAATGGTCTGTTTTTAATCTGCTCACTCCCACTTACACTCATTTCCTCCTCCTTTCAGGTCGTTAACTCAGCCTCTTGTCTCAGGTTTACAACGCTTTCAGATAAACTGTGTCATGTTACAGCTGCTGTGTGGAATAACCCAGATACTCCACCCATGCTGTGTGAATAGATTTGTAAAGGAGAGTTGAGGTGTGTGAGTGTGTGTGTGTGTGTCTGTGTGTGTGTGTGTTTGTGAGTTCTGTTAGATGCTGATAAAGCTCTCTGAAGGCTGAAAGTCTGTTAAAACCTGCTGCAGTGAACTAAAAAGTACACTACCAAAATGCCTTTTGTGCGAGCTACTAAAGATGTATCCCTGCTAAGCAAGCATACACACACACACACACACACACACACACACACACACACACACCATGGTCTGATAAATCCTACCCAGCGTGACCCAGACTATAAAAGCGCCTGTTGTTTTATTTAATGTCCAACACCGTGTTTATTGGCAGTAGTCTGAAAGAGAAGCACATCCAGAGAGCGAGTCGCTGGTCCACAACAACCTTCCTGTGGGTGTGTGTGCGTTTGTGACTCTGTGTGTGTGTGTGTGTGTGTGTGTGTGTGTGTGTGTGTGTGTGTGTACACAGACATTACACATTGTCAAAGCCAAACGTTTTCAAACATTTCTTAGTGGTGAATGACACGGCTGATTCGGTCAACCCATCCCTCCTCTCCCTCTCTCTCCTTCTCTCACCCACTCTCTCAACCCCCCTCGCCCACCTCTTTTGTCCTCTCCCTCCCCCTACACAGGGCTCACCCGTTGCCCAGGAAACAGTCCCAATTGTGCTGTTAACAAAGGCAGCAGAGGCTTTTTTTTTTGCCTCCCGGGAGGTGGTCCCCTCCGCCCCGCACCCTGACCTCCTCGAACCCTGCTCTCCTCCCTCTTCCTCCTCCTTCTCCAACTCCTCCCTGGTGATGCATCACCCGTCGCCATGGTGCTGAGCTTGAAAATTTGGAGAATTGGAATGGCAGCAGAAGAGAAAGGAGGATAAAGAGGTGGAGAGAGAGAGGAGGGGGGGAAGGAACGAGGGATAGAGGCTGAAGGAGGGAGGGGGGTGATGGGAAGGGGAGAGAGGTGACTATGAGGTATTTATAAAAGAGCAAATAGTAGAGACCAGTTGACCACAGTGGGCTCCTTTTGTCTGCAGTTCATCTGTCACAGCGTCGTAGCAGCTGATTAAGAGCCCTCATTAAAAACCAATTGCTTTAGCATTAGAAATGTTCATCCAGCCACTTCATTGGACTAGGCCATATTAATATTTAATAACACGACACACTTGATCAGATTCAAAACATGCTGGATAATCTCAGAAGTGTTTAGAGGTGAAACTGAGGTCAACACTGTTTTTTTTTTATTTCTCCAAAGGCTGACAATTTGAAGATGGGATGTTTTTGACAAACAAATATATGCAGAAATATGCACCAAAAGCTTACCAACTTAAACTGCATGGTGCTTTATATCATGATTATATTTCTTCTTTTATCTGTTGCAGCATTCATCCGATAAAGTTAAGACCAGTCCAGTACCACTTTTAGCATTTAATTATAGTTAGCTGAATCCAAGGTCTTGGTATTGTGCCAGAGGCGTCACAAATCATAAACCAACTATAAGTTATCTTTTGTAGAAGGCTGCTAGTAGTTTTCTACTGTAAATAAAAAACTGCACATCTTCTTCATAACACAGGGGCATAGTAGTAATTCAAACTGTCTACTTGCAATGAACTAACTGGCAATGTGTCGGGACCAAAACAGCAAGTTAGACTGTGCAGGAGTTTGCATTTCCATTTTTAAGTACTTTAAATTGTGACTTTGAACATAAATCTTGTTTTTGTGTCATTTAAAAAGTAAAGGCAGGGTTGGTTATCTTCTCCAGATACATTTTTAAAGATTTTGGTTGAAATTGTCTTTAGGTCCTGACAGACATTAATCACTCGTGCTCTGAAATAAGGAACAAAGAAAATCCCCCATCTGTAGCATGTTGTAAGCATGTGAAAGCTTCGACCAATGTCTGAAACGAGGTACCAATCTGATGAACCAATCACGCCTCTCTGTCTCCGTGCTCGCGCTCTACCCCATGTGTTCACTAACCCACACTCACAGCACGTCACTGATGATGGAGTTTATACTGTGAATTTATTTAACGCTGAATGAGACATGAGACGACGTAGTTTCTACACAATGCAAGAGATGAGCTGACATCTGCTTCTGGAGCAACGGCGCTCATGGGTTAAGCTAGGGGAGTCGCTTTAAGGGAGTACAGAGGGGAGGGGGTGTAGACGGAGCACAGAGGGAATGCTACTTTCAAAATCATGCTAGTTTTTGAAAATGACCAACCCTGTCATTATCTCTTTTTATAAAGTAGATGGTATTGATGAGGTTAGAAAGGGTAGATAATTGATATTTATTTGTGTGTGTTTGTGTGTGCGCACATCACACTTTAGGCCACCCCTGCATGAGTTGGTGCCTCAGTGGGGTCACCCCAGTTTAAAAAAGGTCTGGACATGCCCCTGCTGCCACCTGTTGTTCTTACAAGAATGTGAGGTTATAATGTCTGCTGTGGAATACGACTACTGATGACATTTAATAAATGAATAATGTGTTTTTACTGATCTATAATCTTTTCCTTCTAAGTTGTGTTGCACAAGTTGTAAATCCAAACACTTTAATGTCATAGTGACTTTATATAGACTGTTACAGGGTCTGTTTGATGAGATAAGGAAGTTATCCATAGACCCATCCAGGGTCTAATTTAGGCTTTTGCAGTTTTGTCCTCTGGTTTGTTTTGTTCTTGTCTTCAGTAATTCAGAAATCAAAATTAGCCATTAAGAATCCCTCCTGACTCATGGTGACAATTACTCATGAGATATATTCAAGTTTAAACATTGAATTTAAGAATATGTTTGCATATTGTTATGACTAACTCTGGTCTGTGTAAGGTGTAAACCACAGCGGCTCATTACCTAACCCCCCCCCCCCCTTTCCTCTGGAGCCTGTTTGTTGACCGTTATGAGCTCCCAGAGTCCCCCACTCCTTTGACATATCTGACTGTGTGTGAGCCTACTATTTCCAGAGTGGCATACTATTCCACATATTAAAGGATCAAAAATCCCATAACTAGCTCCCATGAATGTGTAATGACTGTAGCAGCGGGATAGGAGCTGAAATGACATTAGCATACCAACCCCCTCATGCAGGCCCGCTCCATTCGACAGGGTTGTGTATTGCACGCTTGATTCTCCTTACAAGTTGAGCTCTGGGGGGAAAAGCGCCATGACAAACCTCTAGCCATTCATAGGACCAGTGGTTCACCAGCTGTTTCCAGTGTAACCATTAACATGAAATCCCCACAGAGAGAGCAGAGGCTCCGCTGAGCCTAAATATGTTGGTGTTAGGTGTTGTTTGGGGGCTGCTGACTGTGTGGATAAAACCGTGACCAGCCATATGTCCCAACCACCACCAGCTCAGTCCTTCCCACTCTGGCTTACATGATGGGTTGGCCGTAATAAAATGGCTGAGTGGAGAAACTGAAGAGATGGAGGAGGGGTACGAATGGTAGGAGAGGGTCGGTGATGGAGGAGCATAAAAATAGAAAAAAGGTAAGCAGATGAATAGGATGAGGGATGATTCGAAGAGAGTTTTGTCCCCGAGTAGATCATCACTGCTTGTAACCTATAAATGAATTCAACCGTTTCCCACAGCAACTCAGTTTGTAGTACAGTACAGCGTGGAACATTGTGTTCTATGGAGCATATCATTGGCCTGGGGGATTCAAAACGGAGCGGGAGAGCGAAGATGCAAGCTCACTTTAGCTACATTACATCATGTGTGAGTGGCTAACCAGCAGTGACAGGGCCCCACTGATGAACTAATAGTTGTCACAGGACCTCACACTGGCACAGAAAGAAGAAAGTCAGAGGCGGGATCATAAGTACAGTAGCACCTAGTTCCCAGGACTGTCAGGGGGGTGTCAGATTCAGGATTTATTTCTAAAGACTGATCAACAACAAACTCAAGTTCCCTTTCTTCCTGTTTCTCTGACCTTGCTGTGGCTGACTGTAGCTTTGATGAAATATTACAATCAAAGAGGAGTCAATAATGTGGAAGGTATCTCCAGTGATAAAAAGGTGAAGCCCCTAAGTGCTTATATAGCTGTGAAGTCACGGCATCCTGCTAACAACAGCTGTGTCAATCCAAGAGCGCTGTGCTGACTGCTTCCTTTCTTTATGGCTTCAGGTGTGTGCAGGGTTTGTTCCAACTCTATACTCGGACTAAGGTGGAGTTTTATTTGTGTTTGTCTTTGGCTATTTAAAAAAAATATATACTTATACTCAAAAACATTGAATGATATTTCATTAATTTTGAACTGCTCCTCTTCATTTCAAGAGTTGAGCTGGTGAAGTCTTTGTGCATGACGGTTTTGTTTGAACCTGTATATTAGAGCTGGGCAATTAATGGAGATTTTGGCTTCCAACGATGAATGAATAGAAGATCATTGAGATTAAACGATTACTGTTCAGCAATGCCGCGCTCATTTTGATCACAGGTTTTGTCCTGTGTGGTAAATAATTCAAAGTGTTTGCTGTTTTAATTTGGCCACAAGAGTAACATCACCACTGCCTGAAAAACACAGTTAGTTCATTTGTATCTATTTATTCTTATTCTTACAATATTTCAACATTTTAACATATTTATTTCAGTGTTTAAATTTGATAAATAAATGTGATCCAGATGTTGTGAAAATCAACAAGTAATCATATTTAATATTTGTGATCTTATCATACCTCACACCGCACGACGACTGCTTGTGTTTTTGTGCTCGTAGTAAAGCGGTGTTCAGTGGAACGTGATGACTCCATTTGTTCAGAGATTACACGATCGACTGGTTGATTGATCTCAGTTATGACAAGTCACCTTAATTGATCCTCTCTGAGAACTTGTGAAGACTCACGTTGAGGATTCTGCATGTAAACATAAACCCTTTTCTTCATCCCCCAATCACCCCTGATCAGGTGATAGCAGCCGTTCTTATCCTTTTTACATGAAGACATCAAATGTGGGTGGCAGGCAAACATGCTGTCAGGAGAAGGATACATACTGATGCTGTAGACATACAGTATATGGGGGCGCAGGTTACCATGGACCATTATCTGAAAGCAGTAAAAATAGATAACATTTTGAGAAGATCAGGTCAAAATCGTGCAATCACAGATTAACTGGGATGAAGTAGTTTTGAATTCTGAGCTGGAAAATGCATCAGAAATCGGAGATATCTCAGAGTCACTGGTTCATGTAGCCCGCCTGACTATTATAATGTTCTACATCCCAAACTCTGTAACATGTGGCCTAATTAACTCAACAATATTTCTCTAAGGTATCACGACAAATAGACAGTGTTTGATATTCCTAACACACTTTGTTCAACAAAAAATCACTAAGCAGTAGATAGTGTGTATGTCCTTCACTTCATCCAATTTTACAGAAGCAGACCAAACTGTAAACCACCAGTGACATGTCCTCTTTAATTCCCCTCACTCCAAACACAGAGACAAATTGCCCCCTGCCTGTCCTCCCCCCCCTTCCCCTCCCTTCCCCCTCCCTGTCCTTGTCTGTCATATAGACCTCTGTCTTCGGGGGAGGGTGGGTAGCATGTGTCTGTCTGCACCGCACAGGGTGTGGCTGGAGGCTTTTTCTGTACGCACACCCCAGCAGAGAGGTGTATGCAAATCCATGCTGCAGAAACATGTAACCACGAGCTCCTGGACACACAGATATGTATTTCACACACACACACACACACACACACACACAAAGACTAACACACAAACACACACACACACACACACACACACACACACACACACACACACACACACAAAGACTCACACACTAACACACAAACACACACACACACACAAACACACTCACTCTGCAGCTCATTTGCATATTAACAACATGCCCCACAGATGCTTCCTGCACTCAAAGCGCCTCTTGGCTTAGTTTCTAAGAGTAAGACCATCATTGTGCTGTATGTGGGTGTGTTAGCATGTAAATAATATACTCCCGTTGGTACTTTGGCTGATGTGTTTGTGTGTGTATGCAGCAGTGTGTCAGTCAGTCACAGCGTGGTCCTGCCTGTTACACAAAGGCCTCATGGGAATTTGGGGGTCAGGGGGGTGGGGGTGGGGTTGCCCTGCTTGTTGTAGTCCTCCTATCTGGAGGTTGGAGGGAAGAAGAGAGGGGGGAGAGAGAAGACAGCGGAAGGGGGGAGTTTAAAATCATGGGGGTCGAGGGGATTATTAGGAAAGAGGCCAGAGTTGTTTTTATGGATTCATCTCCAGAAACGGTCAGAGACATGCTCCACTGATCTCTTTGTGCCACTCTTTGGCCCTTGTTGTGGACTCAGAGTTCCCGTGGTGTTCTCTCCTTCTCTCATTAAAAACCACTTTAGTTATTTTTTGCTGCTTTGTTTAATATCACCTGAAATGTCTTTCTCTCTGTGTCCTCCTGCAGCCTTTCCATCCCATGGTGAACCTGCAGTGCTCCCCTGAGCTCAGGATGTTCCTGTGCGCCCTCTACGCCCCGGTGTGTACAGAATACGGCCGGATGACTCTGCCATGCCGCCGCCTCTGTCTGCAGGCCAAGAGCGACTGCTACACACTAATGGACATGTTTGGTGTCAGCTGGCCTCAGGAGATGGACTGCAACAGGTTGGGACAACAGCAATACTTGTTTCCCTCCTGGTTTCAGTTGACCTTCTGCTCCATCAGTGATTGAAGCTCCTCCTCTGTGAGAGCAGTGACAGTGCAGCAGCAGACACACAAGCTCGTTGAAAACCTCAGAAATATAGATGCTTAGTTGAACATGACTTCAGATTTTGAGGACGGGTTTATAACATGTATCTTGAACTTTCATTGTACTGTTGTTAAATTAGTTCTACAGCCAGATAATTAAATCAGAGCTGATTAAAAAACTTCTGCAGCAACAACACAAAGTCTACACATTCAACGTAGAATTAATTTAACATGATGCAACAAATGACACTCTGCAGACAAAGAGTAAGTATATAAGGGAACAATGGGTCTTAAAGGGTTCAAACTTGACTGATTACATAACCAAAAGGCACCTGGCTGACAGATAACATGAACAACCAAACACATAACTTACCCATTAAGTGAAAAACCAACAGGACTGTACATGAACTTGGCTTTACAATGAATAGTTCAAAAGACAAAGTCAAAAGTAAAACATGAGAGGGCATAAAAAAAACTATGAACAAGTTCATCTTAAGTACATAGAGATGCTGGTTAGGAGCAGTTGTTTGGAAAAGTTTCCTCGCAAACAGCTCTTTATTTCATTAAACTTCTTCATGAACACTGAGTGTCTTTTATTCAAGTTTCAAGCTAAGTATGATGTCAATGTTTTTGTGTTTTATAAAGCTTTATTCTGAGTCTTCCTAGGGGCTTAGTGGTCTTCAGATTCTTACTGAGTAATTCATCGTATCCCCTTCTCCTCGTTTCCTGTCGTCTTTCTACTTTTTCTCTATTTGACGAGATAAAAATACCCCAAGAATATTCCCAAAAGATGTTTTCATCAGCCTTACAACGCAGTGAAATGTAACTTTAAAAGTAAAGTCAGTACATGCTCACAGGGATAGGTAGCTCAGTCAGCTCATCAAGTCTGTGCAGGTCAGATCTGTTTTTTAATACTGTTGATCTGTGATCAGTGGCTGCCTGGAAGGGAGAAAGCTTCATCAATCTTAATGATTATAAGGAATGTTTTTGAAGCTGTTTGGCAGCGATATAATGACGTTGTTAAAGGTTTGACAGCTGAAATAACCCTGAGCTCTTCCTCTCTTCACCCAGGTTCCCGGACTGTGACGAGCCCTACCCCCGTCCTGTAGACCTGCTGTCCAGCTCAGACACTACAGAGTCCCCCGTTTCCGTCCAGCGGGACTACGGCTTTTGGTGCCCAAGAGAGCTCAAAATCGACCCTGAGCTGGGTTATTCCTTCATGGGGGTCCGCGACTGCTCCCCGCCCTGTCCCAACATGTACTTCACCCGTGAAGAGCTGGCGTTTGCCCGCTACTTTATTGGGGTGGTATCCATCGTCTGTCTGTCCGCCACCCTCTTCACCTTCCTCACTTTCCTCATTGACGTGTCCCGCTTCCGCTACCCGGAGCGTCCAATCATATTCTACGCTGTGTGCTACATGATGGTGTCCCTGGTGTTCTTCCTGGGCTTTCTGTTGGAGGACAGAGTTTCTTGTAACGCAGCAAGTCCTGGAAGGTTCAGGGCTTCAACTGTGACACAAGGTTCCCATAACAAGGTCAGACACTCTTTCTATGGCTGCGTTTGTGTTTTGTTTTGACTCTCTAGATATTGATCCTCTATCTGTGTACCCACTCTCCATCTTAGGCCTGCACGCTCCTCTTCATGGTGCTGTATTTCTTCACACTGGCCGGCAGCGTCTGGTGGGTCATTCTGACCATCACCTGGTTCCTGGCTGCTGTCCCCAAGTGGGGCAGTGAGGCGATAGAGAAGAAGGCCCTCCTGTTCCACGCCTGTGCCTGGGGCATCCCCGGTGTCCTCACCGTCAGCCTCCTCGCCATGAACAAGATCGAGGGAGACAGCGTCAGCGGCGTTTGCTTTGTGGGGCTTTACAATGTGACCGCCCTGCGATGGTTCCTGCTGGCTCCACTGGGACTCGATGTCGTGGTGAGAAAAATATTACAGAACATGAGAAATAACAACGCAAAAAAACTGAACTCCAACTGAAACTTTGTCTCATAGTAAAAACTGTTATAATTATGTTTCCAAAATCAACTTTTTTTGTGCCTGTAAATCTGTGTGAGCATATCCAAACTAATTACAATAAAACATCAGTGCCAACAGATACTATTATTATTATGCGATTATTTGAGACCATGATAACCTGTAACATATCTTTCTATGGTTTTATCCTAGGTCGGTGTGGCGCTTCTGCTGGCAGGCATTGCAGCACTAAACCGAGTCCGCATGGAGATTCCCCTGGAAAAGGAGAACCAGGAGAAACTAGTAAAGTTCATGATCCGCATCGCTGTGTTCTCAGTGCTCTATCTGGTCCCTCTGCTGACCGTCCTGGGCTGCTACCTTTACGAGAGCAGCTACAGAGCTATCTGGGAGACCACCTGGGTCCAGGAGAAGTGTAGAGATTACCACATCCCCTGCCCCTACCAGGTAATACATGATCTGACTGTGAAGTGCTAAAAGAGGTGTGCATGTGTTCTTAACAAAGCAATACAATATCTGCAGCCTATGATTGTCTCGACTAATGCTTACCAGTGTGATGTGATAAATCTACATCCAATGTTTGTAAATGTTTTACTTGCAAATTGAAAATGCAATGCTTTTGTGTCTTTGTTATGTGCTAATAATAGCAATGCTTGGCTTAGCTGTCACCTGGTATTGTCTTCAGATCACCTTTATCTTTAAAACAAAAAAGCACATTGTGGATGTAGGACAAAGTTAATCTCTCTGCTGTTTGAAAAAGGAGTGTGAAAATAATTTGCAGCTCATACATGCAGCAAGTGTAACTACATCAAGAATCTACATCTAGCATGATGTAGTCCTTAAACCCTCATAGGAAATTAGTGTATATGTTCATATTGTAGGTCAAACTTTTGAGTTGCCTCATAAAAACATTACATCCCTCAATATGATTTCACATGAAATCTGTTGAAGGTTCTGATAATAACTGACATATGTCTGAATTTATTCACTGACATTCATCACAGTTTGTAAACATGAAATGCACAACTGGGACTTAAGCAAGGAAGCTAGAAGACAGAGCAGGAGGTAACAGCTGGGAGGAGGCTGATACCTGCCAGATGTGTTTACATTAGAGAGCAGGACACCCTGTGAGATGTTTGTCCAGACTGGATCCATTTTAACTGAATGTACTCACACTCTCACTCTCACAGTCATCATTAATGAGACAATAACTCCCATGCAGCTCGTCTTCAGTAGCTCTGCAACAACCTCCAGCATCAGTACACTTAGTGTGTCTCATGTGATAGAGCTGTTAATAATTCAAATATATTTCTCTCTCTGCTGTTCTCTGTTCCTCATAACCAGCTCCTCCCAATCTGCCGATGCCTTTGTACATCCGCCTTTACCTTGCATGTTCAAATGTGAACAGAGAGTGTTGCAGCTGTGCAGCATTCAGTAATTTGTAGAACAAACAGCCACTCTTATTGTTATTATTATGACTCTTGTTAATTGCTTTATTTGGACCTCGGCCACTTTGACTGAACCGCTCCTGTTTACACGATTTGTAAAAGTCATGGTGACATTTACTTTAAATTCTGTGCTGCAGCAGGCACAGCTGAACTAACTGAATCTGTAGATATGACCTGAAACAGTCTGGAACCTGAACATTTCAGAAATTATTGAA
The DNA here is from genome assembly GCF_963584025.1 of Labrus mixtus. Taxonomy (NCBI): domain Eukaryota; kingdom Metazoa; phylum Chordata; class Actinopteri; order Labriformes; family Labridae; genus Labrus; species Labrus mixtus. Next base: position 22,226,938 of record NC_083623.1, read on the forward strand.
ATGCCTGTGTTTTGATGATGCAGCTGAGAGAAGAGATGACTGAGAATTAAGAGCATTGAGTAAGATCTCGGTTGTGCTCTTAATCTGCCCCGTCAACAATGCTTTGTTTAAGAGAGCAGTGAATTAATCCTGCGTGTGTGTGTGTGTGTGTGTGTGTGTGTGTGTGTGTGTGTGTGTGTGTGTGTGTGTGTGTGTGTGTGTGTGTTGGTCTATCTGCTGCAGAGTATGGGTCAGTGGGGTCAAGCTGCACAGCATCATAGTTACAGCAGATCTGAAAACAAGCTGCATGTGCTGCACAGCTGAGCTCTAACTGCTGTCAAACACAAAACAACAAAAGCAAATCACACAAAGACTCTACTTTCCATCCTTCCCCCAACACCACTGTGTCCATAAAAAAAGAGCGTACACATAGTGTGCACTCAAACACACACTGAACCCGAGCTATGTGTTGGTGCACAATATTGACTTTAAGTGCCGACTATATTTATCTTAAAAGCTTTCCCTGAGGCTCAGACCTCATCTCTGCTGAACAGCTACTGAGTGATGCTGGACCCTTCATCTCCACAGTACACAAAGAACACACACACACACACACACACACACACACACACACACACACACACACACACAGTGACATTGGTGACTAAAGCCAAATGAGAGTACTCATAGAGGCAGGAGATGGACTGTGATTTCATTCTCAGAGATAGTTAGGCTTTAAAAAAAACTCCATGCAGCTATTCAGAGTTTGTCATGGCAGCTTGAAGCTGCTGTGTGGGAGCAGCAGAACTTCTGACACAGGATTCAGTAATGAGGATGTTGGCTGAAGTCATTCAGTCTCTCATCTGGAGTGTATCTGCGGATGGATGAGCCTCAGGGTCCGCCTGGCCCACTCATAATGAGGCCATCATGACTGCATCTGTGTGTGTGTGTGTGTGTGTGTGTGTGTGTGTGTGTGTGTGTTTGAGAGAGAGAGGGAGAAGCAGAAGAGAGTGTAAGATGTGCTTCTGTGGTTCAGTGCGTGCCAGCTGTAGAGTTGTTGCTATGGCAGAGAGCAGCAGTGCGGTGACTGTGCACAGCGTCGTGCTGCTCTGTTGTCTCCTAAACATCAGCTGGATGTAATGACCTCACTCTAACTCACTGATGAAAACAACATCTAAATGAAGATTTGTTAGTTTCACATTTTATTGTGTCCTTAATGGCTAGACATTATTTTTTTTTAATCAGCACTGAAAAAATAAAGTTCAGGGGGGCGCCGGTAGTCTAGTGGTTAGTGTGCACGCCCCATGTACGGAGGCTGTAATCCTCCAAGCAGGAAGCCGGGTTCAAGTCCAACCTGTGGCTCCTTTCCTGCATGTCACCCCCCCTCCCCAATCTCTGTGTCTATCCACCGTCCTATCTCCAAATAAAGGCATACAAACACAAAAATAAACCATAATAAAAACATTTATTTTAATGTTCATCTCAAATTCTCTGATTAAAACAAACATGAGCAAACAAAATACCATTCATCAAGTTCTCCTCCACATTCTTTAAAATAAAACTTCATGATTAACAATCTCTGTTAATGTCCAAGTGAAGGATTATGCTGTTCTAATGACACAGAGAGACCGTATATAAGTGAGAGAATAAAAAGAACCTCGATAAAGAGAAGAATCTGAATGTCGTCGCTCTTTTCAAGCAGATGAATATCATGAAGAGAAATCAGCAGCTATGTCACAGACTGATGACCATGTGTTCTGCTGATGTGCTGTTGATGCCTGAAGCAAAGTTGTCACTGATCTTATTGAGTCAACACACACACAGAGATGCACAGTGTCAACATGCATGAACCTTTTAATGAGTTCATTGATGCTGAAGTTTACATGAGTCACGTGCATCACAGTGTAAAGCTGTGCCGGGCAGCTTGCACTCTGTCTACTGTTTGTTCTACATTTTACATATGATGTGCTTACACAGGTAAAGGAGAGTTTATATTAAGTGTGTATCATTAAATAATTTGTCTGGTGTGTGTGTGTTGTCTTGCAGGTGGAGCATACCAGCCGGCCTGACCTGGTCTTGTTCCTGGTAAAGTACCTGATGATGTTGATCGCTGGGATCCCCTCTGTGTTCTGGGTGGGCAGCAAGAAGACGTGCTTCGAGTGGGCAAGTTTCTTCCACGGCAAGAGACGCAAAGAGTATGTACTTCACACACACACACACACACACACACACACACACACACACACACACACACACACACACACACACACACACACACACACAGATGCTGTTCCATATCACACACTGTTTGAAAATAACTTCAGACTTCAAGTCAGTTTAATTATCAGGACAATACATCATGTCCATGCTGGTGTTGTCTTTTTGTAAAGACGTGTAGAGGCAGAATCTATAGACAGCTTTATAACATCCTCTAACAACTCTGTTAAACAAAATCACCCTCAAGTTGTCACTTTAAGTACAGACTCAGACAGATCTGTCCTCTCTGTCTTTTCTACATACTGCATGAGTCATTTATTCATCCTAACTGTGTGATTCTGACACATTTGACAGAAGTTAAAGATTTTGCAAGATTTTTTCTCTGCACTCACCCCCCTCCCATCCAAACTCAGAGCATTAACCCCCTCTCCCACCGCCTGCTCCACACACTCTTCCATCCTCTACTATCACTCCAACCACCCTACCACCTTCCCTCTCTCCCTCCCCTCCCTCCTGCGTCTCTCCCTGCCCTCTCTACCTCCACCCCACTCCTCCCTCTCCTGCTCCTCTGCTCCGTGCTCCTCCCCCCCCCGCTGCAGCAGGATGGTCAACGAGAGCAGACAGGTGCTGCAGGAGCCCGACTTCGCCCAGCTGCTCCTCAGGGACCCCAACACGCCCATCGTGAGGAAGTCACGGGGCACGTCAACCCAGGGAACCTCCACTCATGCCTCATCCACCCACCTGGCCATGTTGGATGAACCGCCCAGCGGCAGCACCAGCCGGGCCGGCTCAGTGCGCAGCACACGCTCCAAGATGAGCAGTTACCATGGCAGCCTGCACCGCTCTCGAGATGGAAGGTGGGTCTTTGATCTTTCTTGTGTCACTTTGCTCCACAGCAAATCTTCAGGAAGTCCTGTCCTTGACACCACTGTTCTTTTCTCTTCCAGGTACACAGCGTCCAGTTTCAGAGCCTTAGACGACCGGCTGCCCTATGGTAGCATGCCTCGCCTCAACGACCAATCACAGTCCAGACACTGCAGCACCAATCGCCTGGACAGCCTATCACGGCACGGCTCCACCCAGCGACTGGAGACTCAATCCCGGCACAGCAGCGTCAGAGACCTCAGCAGCACCACCCAAGCTGTTCTGGGTGGCCCGGGGAATGGGATTCACAGGGTGCTGGAGGAGGATGGAGCTACAGCCTGAACATGAAACTAACTGTTATCTAACTTCTCCTTTCAAGGACACTTCTGAGGATGTGACTGAAGAGAAGGAATGTGAGAGGATGGACAGAATGCAGAGTAGCTAACACTGTGTGTGGTTTATCCACTCCTGCTGAGTTTAGGAGCTAAATGAAGCTCCTGTTTACTGAAGATGAGAGAAGGGCTACAGCCAGACAAATGAAGTCGCAACGTTTGGATTGGTGCCTTAAAATGTCGTCTCAGCTTTATACGACCGACTAGCTGATCCCAAAAACTCAAACTCAAACTGAATTTGGTCCAGTTTACAATCCTACGATGGATTTTGTTGAACTGACTGACCTGCGAATAGACAGCACTGAAATGATGACACGGCTTCACTGTATGACCTACGTTACCGAGGCCCAAAAAATGTGACCAACACGGAGAGACTGCACTGCTGTTTACTTGTGCTGTATTGTTTGTATAAAGGACTGTGACCAGGATGTGAATGATGGATGTTGGACGTTACTATCCCCTTTCTTCTCAGCACTGTGGAGAGTGGAAGCAGGGTCATTTTTTTATCTGCTACATTTAAAAATGTTTTGTACTTCTTCAACTTCTAACTCCTCCTTTGATTTTCAAAATGTTTAAAGTACTGGTAATTTAAAATGCCTAAAACCTGTATTTATAAATACACACAAAGTAAAAGTCGAGATGAAAGGTTAAAGATTAGCTGGCGGTACTCTGTTCCTCTTCAAACACTGTATATGACTGAATAATACAAACAAAGCTTCTCCACTGCTTCAGTGTGCTCGTGTATTATAAGAGGAACATGTTGGGAATGTGCTCTGCCTGAATGAAAGGCCTGAAATACAGGAAGAACAGCTGAATCCAAACTCCTGCCTTACGACTGTGTTCAGACGGGAAGCTTAGCGATGATTTCTGTCAGACATGAGGGAAGAGTACTTTGACAAGAAAGACAAGGAGAACTTACAAAAGGGAACAATACATGGAGCTCTGAGTTCAGTCAGGCCGATATGAACACACACACACACACACACACACACACACACACACACACACATACTCTCTGTATGGGGGTAAGCCAACATACAGCTCATGCTAAATGGATTTGAGCTTGTTTAGTGCTTTTCTAGTCTTCTGACACTCAAACCCCAGGTCACACCTACACATTCACATTTAAACACTGATGGCAGAGGTTTCTATGTAGTGACCATCAGAAGTAAATAATCCCATTCATACACATTCATACGCCGCTGACAAAGCAGCAGGAGCAACTTGGTGTTAAGACATCAGCTGAAGGAGCTGGGGGATCGAACCCCCAACCTTCCAGTTTAGACGACCGACTCTATCAACTGAGCCACAGCCGGCCCCGTACACGTTCACATACAGGTAGTAGATTGGCTTGTTTTGGGGAAATAAACATTCCAGAGGTGAAACTCAGACGCAAGACGACGCTGTGCTTCTCTTTCTGTCTGAACACACATGAAGTGTAGATAGATGATAGCCACCTTAAACGAGTCCTATCCGGAGTAGTGTGTCTGTTAAACATGTGTCCTTAACTTGTATAGCTTCTGTTAAATGTTAGAGCAACATTTCCTCTAGTGGACAGACACTTGTGTACAGATGTATAAAAAAACTGAATTTCTGTTGATTTGTAATAAAGTTTTTTTTAAAGAATGGACCACACACACACACACTTTGTATTTGTAACAGCCCTCCGCTTTATTGAAATACATCGGAGTCAGGTTAATATAATGAGTTCTCCACATAAGTGTGGCAGCCAGTTCCATACATTATTTCATGTTTTGACCTTACACCTTAAATATTTTTTTGTGCAAAAAAGAATCTACATCACCTGTAGTGGGTTATCCTCAGTAAAACGCCCAAACCGTTCGAAAAGGAGCAAGTAAAACAACAAACCGAAAAAAAACAAAGATGATTACATCTATAACATGCAAAACTGTACAAATTATTACAAAGCAATCCTAGAAAAAAAAAACAAAGTGTAATATGATATGAAAGAGCAAATTAATATAGAAGGTACTGTAGATAAGACCTCACTGAAATGCAAAGGCGTTTGAATGTTTTTGAGATTCTCTTCCTCTTAAATGTTACCGCTGTGGCACCTCAGCCGTCAAAGCACAGCCTTCACCCCGAAAACATCTTTAATCCTCACAACCATTTCTTCCTCTTCTGCTGTCTCCACCCGGCTTACATCTACTGTACACTCACTACAGCCCGACTCATCTGTCCCTCACTCACTCCATCCATCAAACAAATACGCCTCTAACACACTATCACCAACTAAAGGAAATGATTCATTGGTTCTGACGTTTCCTGAGTTTCTCTTCCCTCTCCTTAAAACTGGAATATCTGGGATCAGCTCTTCTGTACAATATTGGCCTATAATAAAACACCTGGCTAAGACAGACCCCTCCCCTCCCCTCCCTCACCTTATACATTCTACAGATAAACTCCAGCAGGATCTCGCAAGCTTAAAAAGATTGAAAGAGGTGGTTGTTTGGAGTTAAACCATGTGGTAGCACTGTGGTGCTCCAACCCTCTCCCTCTCTTCATATAAAATGGAATACTAAAAAAAAAAATACTTGGAATGGGCCGTTAAGGGTTACTTGGCGGTATTTCAAACGGGGGACGGGCAGGAATGATAACCAATGTTCTTGTTCTTTTGTTTCCCTTTCAGACAAATAGACGAAATCAGCGGGAGACTCTTCCCTAAAGACCGGTAGAAAGAGTACAGGATGTGTTCACTTGTTACAGAGAATAATACGACAGTGTCAGAACAGTCTTCAGCTCTGTGCAAATCGTTCCCTTACAGTTGGACCCCGGTCCGCCCTGCCGAGGACACCCGGAGATAAATGCTTATTGATCTGTTTGTAAACTGAGCTCAAAACGAACAGAGGTATCTGTTTTTTTTTTGGCTGTAAATGTTCTGCTCTGCAGCCAGAAGCTGCCAAACTGGAAAGTTTTCACACTGCCAAATCAAAAACCTCCTAAAGGGGGGGTTAGACACCCGGCCCTTTTCATTATAAAGACAACAAGGGGTCACACTGAGTTTTTTTTTTTTTTCACATGCTATTCATTAAAACAAACGGAAAACCAAGTGCTGACTTTCTGACAGCTTTTAAGTGTTTACATTCTCAATATAGTGTTGTTTTGTTTAAACAAGAGCTTTTACAAATATCACTGAAATAAACCAAAACGCTTTCAGAGTTTCTAACAGCTGTCAAAAAGAACTAAATGAAGTCCCTAAGTGTCCCTCTTTATTCTTACTTTTTGGTTAAATCCAGCTCAGTGGAAGGACTCCTCTTTTCATCCGGGTACCACAGCCAGTTATCACACAGGTTAAATGTGGATTAAATGATCAGTGCTGCGTCCCCTCCGACACTCAGACGAGGAGCAGGACAAGAAGGCATCTGCTGCAGTACAACACTATCTCAATATGTGTGTTAAGTAGATAACGTGTGTGACGTGTTTCCTCTACAGAACGGGCAGAAGTGTTGATCCATACACGAGTTCTGTTCACTCACACGCAAACAGAGTGGGAGGAAAATAAAAGCAAAACCACACAATGAGTGTCACACATAAAATATAAAACAAACAAATCTAAAACCAATCGGTAAAAAAAACAAAAAAAAAACTGGAAAGTGGTTTAAAATGGCTTTTTGTGTGAATACAACCCCAAATCACTCAAAACAAAGGAAAACTCAATTCAAAGAGGATTTTTTCTTTCCCGTGTAGTTCTCTAAAGTCTCTTACGTATCATATATTACTCTCTACTTTGAACCTATGTACATTATTGTGATGGCGACCTGTGAGTCTGTCAGTTTGGTTGTAGAGCGAAGTGGAACGTGGTACACTCTGACGGATGACACATCCAGGGCTGCAGGATGACGTCACTCGCAGTGGACCAATGAGGAAGAGAGTAGCACAGAGGAGCTGTGGTGATGTCATTTAGATTGCTGGCTGTAGCTGATGGTCAAATTAAAACAGATTATAAAGTCACTGCACTTAGTATCATGAGCAAAAAAACAAAAAACAAAACAAAAAACAGAAAATAAAATCATAACTTTTCTTTCTCTCACGTTTTTTTTTTTTCTATTTTCAAATTTTGAAGCACCCAAAGAGAAACGACTGAGGGAAGTGAGGAGGGGGTTTAAACTCCACCCGCTTGATTCAGGCTATGAAGCGGACCTCCCTTTCCTTGTCTTAGAATGATAAATAAATTAAAATATTGTCCCCTAAAACCCAAAGGGTCCTATGTACAAGTACAAATCTTTTTCTCTCAACAATAACCCTCTTTTTTCTTTTGTTGCATTGTGAGGTGTTCGAGTCTCTGAATTGATCTTTCCACGGGGTCTTGGACAGAAATGTGTCGGGGAAACTTGATGCTTCTGCCGACAGCAAAAATGGGAGCTTTTTTAAATTCCTATATCAGATGCCCTTACTGAAAACATATGCACAAACACACGCTGGCAGGCACATACAGCCTCACACACACACACACACACACACACACACACACACACACACACACACACACACACACACACACACACACACACACACACACACACACACACACACACACACACACACACACACACACACACACACACACACACACACACACACACACACACACACACACACACACACACACACACACACACACACACACACACACACACACACACACACACACACACACACACACACACACACACACACACACACACACACACACACACACACACACACACACACACGTACACTTTCACTTATTCTTGATAACATTTCCCTCAGGATTCCCCTCAGACGACAGACTGTTTTTAGTGTTTCTGCCCCGTCTTGGAAGTACGATGAGACAAATCGAGGCTGTAAAGTGGGACAAATGTTCCTCAGGAGGTGCAGTTCTCTGGGCAGTGATGGGGGGGGGGGGGGGCAGGGGTAAGGGGGTTCAGAGAGCATGGAGGAGGCGGTGGTGGGGGGGAGGGAGAGGGGGTTTGGAGTCCTGTGCTGTCGATCAGTGGTTGGGTGGGGTTGGTATGGGCAAGAGGCTGGCAGAGGCTCATGTGTCCCAGCCCATCCGGTCTGTGCTCTCCAGGGACAGGGACTTTGTCTTGTGAGGGGAGGCCGGGCTGGGAGGACTGCTGAAGGTGGAGCTGTTGGAGGCTGTTGAGTGACGAGGGGAGTCCGAGTCCTGGAGGAGGAGGGGAGAGGGAAAGAAAGAGAATTAGATGATGTAGGAAGCATCTTATTAGAGTATTTGTGATTCAGTGAGAGCTGAGACTAACTCTGTGTCTACATTCAAATCTCTACTTGTGTCCAGACTGTGAGACACATATTCAACATATTCTTATTTCCTCTCTGCTTCTTCCTCGTGTGCTGTTTATGATGATGGACGGACAGATTGAATCCCCCTTCTCCTGCCCCCACCTCGTCTTCCACTACATTCCACATCATCAGCAGATGAAGCGCTCAATTGAGCAGAAATGATCAGCTGAAGGAAAACAAACATGCAGGCAGGCCAGATGATATGGGGGGATGGGGGCAGCTTTACTTCATACTGTATAACACATACAGTGAATAACTGTAACACATACAGTATGGTTTGCATTTCCCTAATGGGAGAAAAATGACACCAGGAGTCTCATACGATACGTGTCCCTGAACCCCTCTTAAAGAAATAGAAAGACACACAATAGGTTTATAACACACAGTGTGCGGTTTAGTGTGCTTTTCTGTACAGTCTAGAAATAATGAGCCGGGTTGTGGGTTCATAATTATCTCACAAGTTGAGATTCATCGTCTCCTGTTTGTTACAGCTGTGTATGAGCAGGAACATGGGGATTATGATTCTTCAATGTAGCTGTACATGAAGCCATACAGGATACATTTTAAACTCCTATTGTAGAGGAACGTTCTCTGTATGAAGAACAAAACATGACTCAAATATGAGTAAGAATAAACAAGTGAAATAGATTGTTGTCTTTTTCCAGTTCGCCCTCAGATTTTTAATCATGTCATTTGTGTGGCTTATAATTCCATGTCTGTATGAGCGGACCCCAGGAGGAGGACTTGCTACTTTAGGGATCATATTCAAATTAATAAATAAGATCTGCATTTAATCAGTCCCTGTATCATCCAACATCATAGCACAGTTCCTGTTACTCTCTGCCTTCATCAGTGGAGTTTATTCAAATCTCTTCATGTAAATTATTTGTAACAACAAAAAACTCTCAAGGTGGAGCCAGAGACAAAAAATAAGAAGCCTTTTATGGAATCTACAGGATCTACACCAGTGGTTCTCAACTGGTGGGGCGGGACCCAAAAGGTGTGTTGTGGAGCTATTTTCAGTGGGTTGCGAGTACAGTACGTGCTTGAAAAGAAAACCTGGTGTCAAACAGTTTATAAAGCACTTTTTTTAAAAACATGTTGGTTTGGTTTAGTTTCTTTCTCCCATCAGATTTTTTGCATCATCTGAGGTACACAACATTTGACGGAAGCTGCAAACTGCACCATTTTTTATTAAATACATCTGATTGGTTGAAAAATATCAGAAATATGGGTCACTATTTTTCAGAGAGGACTAGACAAGTTGAGAACCACTGATCTACACCATATCACAAAAATAAGGTCATGACATTGAAGTTCTATCTTACATCGACTTCTCATGACTGGAATCTGAACTCGAAACATTTCACAGAAAAAAAAAAAAACACAAAAACACACATACACATATCTAGAAGCTATAGCTGCAGTGACACACACTGTGAAGCTACAGAACACAACACATCCCAACTCACCTTCATACTGTGTCAAATAATAACTGTTCCAGTAAACACAAGACGAACACGCACAAAGCCTCTAAAGAATGTGTGTAGACGGGCAGATTTATGTTCTCATATATGTGCTCTCTTTAAAACAAGCTACATATATGACTCCAGCTTTGTGTGGAGCACTGCCCGGCTCTTTGAATGTGACATCGTGTTTTAAAGTGCTCAGCCTCTCCACCCATATTCACTCATCACTGTTTGTTGCTGTTTGGACTACAGAAGTTCTGCAGAGTTCACTCCAAACATGGCTGCAGATCAGACTTATTCTGGCTTTAATTGTAGTGAACTGTCACTGTGATTTACTTCATGTTTCCAGAGATCAATATGTGTCACCACAGCATATCAAATCATAGATTCCTCTGTTAGAAACATGGCTGTCAGCTAGCTGTGAAGAAGCAGACATGCTCTGTGATTGGCCGGTGGGCAGCAGTGGGAAGAAGTATGCAAAATGGCCGATCAGCAGCGTAGCACCATTTACTCAGCAACTAAACATGATAACAGGCCAGCCTGATGGTGCAGCCGATGCTCCAGTGATAGATGTGATGAGTCATCAGATGCTGCTGACATGACGGGGCTGAAATGGTGCAGCGAGGGGCTGTGGGTCGTTTCAGTTACAGCTTGTGTTTTTGTGACCATGAATGCACCTCATGCTGACGTGTGTGACTGTAAACAATGAAAGGACACACTGTGTTGTGCATGTGGGTGCGTGATCCGTACGGCGGAGCTCTCAAGGTGTGTGTTTGGTGCAGTCGTTGCAGCTGTTGACATTACCTTCATCTTACTAAGCAGGGTCCTTAAAGCCCTTTTCAGATCGGGGGTCTTCTCCGACGGTGAGACTGCCTGCCACTGCAGAGGAGAGTTCAGACTCAGCGCCCAGCCCACAGACAACATGCTGGGGTGGGTGGGTAGGGAGGGCGAGGCACAGCTGGGTGAGGGTTGGGGGAGGCGAGGAATGGGGCGACATGGGGCGGAATGAAGCAGACAGGGTCCAGGCTTATGGGGCTATGAGGATGGGGAGTCACACGGAGGATGGCGGGCGCTTTGAGGGAGGATGGATGTTGGTAGAAGGTGCCCAGAACCGAAAAACACATCTGCATTTCCTGTTGATCCTACTTGTTTTATTTGTGTGAGGAAGTCGACTGTTGTAGGAGGGGCGGGGGGGGGCTAAACGTATTTAAACAGGAAACCAACACAGGACTGATTCTAACTAAATGACACCACAGCCCGGGGTCTTAAAACATTTGTACAAAGTTTAACAGAGACATAATAACTCAGATTTCCTTCATTAACTTAGCCTGAGCCAAACCTACAGCGGGGTATCATGGGAAGGCATTAACAGTCTAAACATTGAGCTGTGAAGCGCTGACATCACTAGGAGGCTAACCGGTCGGTCAGAGACGGAGGATGATGTGGAAGGCCTGCACCCAGAGGCCAGGATGTTTGTGACGGATGGGATAGAGGGAGGAATTCTTCAATGGGGAACAATGTGTCTTTGTAAAATCGGATTACTTCATGTCAAGCTGGTTCAATGCATGGCAGGGAAACAAACATAACGTGCTAATGGACTGCTTCATACAAAGCTGATGTTGGGTTGACATGAACTGCGATTTTGAGATCTTTAAAGTGGCTGCCAAACAATCTGTCAGATCAGATCCACCTTGATTTAAAGCAAACTCTCAGTCCTCTCTTACACATTGACGCTTATGTTAAATCTCATCATGTTTATAGTCAACCGCACATGAAGCTGTATGCTCAGTTTCAATGTTTGTACTGACCTCTCTGTCAAACTGTGAGAGTGGAGCATCGCCACAGTCCATGCCTCCGCCTGAGGAGAGGGAGCTCTCAGAGGGAGAGGTCATGGTCTGCCGTTTGGATCCGTAGCTCCCCCCTGACAGCTCCCTGCGCAGAGCGCTGCCGTTCTGTGAGGACGAGCCTGAGGAGAGAGAGGAGGGAGAGGAGGAGGTCAGAGAGGAGCACCAAACATGAAGTTATATTGTTCACTGTGAAGGGTTCAGAGTCTCTGGTACTTACGTATGCCCAGTCCGCTGCTCGCGCTCATGGAGCGGCCCGGCTCGGCACGGTTCTTGGTGATGGAGGGGATGCTGACGGATCCGCTGAAGCCCGCGCGGCTCTCCTGAACACGGACGTTCTAGTTTAAAACACGCACAGAGCAAAAACACACACGCACCACGAGACAGAGTGCAGTGCAGGGGACAGGAGTGAGGACGGAGCTGCTGCAAACCTACATGCTCGTAAAACTGAACACTACTTTGGCCCGTCTGTGATTGGACAACGAGGTTTGGGCAGATAACCTTCCATGTGTCTTAGAGGATATGAGGGTGAAGATGTTCATTATGTGATGCAACTAAACATCACATAATGAACATAATGGTACAGCCAGAAGTGTTGGCATGCAACAGAACACATTGAGGTAACATAGACTGGAGGGGGGGGGGGGGGGGAGGGGGGGGATGCTGAAGCTCATCTACATACAGTACATACACATCTCAAACAATCAGTGTGCCTACGTTTACAGGTTCTTGGGTTTTTCTACAGTGCATGACTATGTGTGTCAACACTTTCAGGATGCTGTGAGTATGTATGTGAGTGTCTGTGTATACCATGGGAAGGTCTTTAAGGATCTGGATCCCGTCTCCTGGTCCCATGTGAGCCACATGGTTGAAATTTGTGGGGTTGGAGATCAGTTTATTCCTCATCTCTGGGTCTCGTAGCATCTCTCTAGAATCACAGACGCAAATACAAGAGATGAACAGAAGCAAAAAAAGAGGAGCAATTTGTATCTCAACCGTACAAACACAGGAAATGATTCCATGAAAGTAGTGAAAATTAATGATTCTGTATACAATGGTGATCTAGGAAAAGTCTGAAAAAGTCCTGAGAGTATTAATGTCTCCACTGCCTCATGCAGCAGGTAAACTACCTCCTCTGCTGAAGCCGCTCCTCCTCAGGCACCCTGAAGGAGAAACGTCTCTTGTTGTTCATGCTGCGCACCATCTGCTTCCTGCTGTTGTCTGACGTCTCCGGGACGACCAGCTCATCACCCTCTGGAAGATCACAACAAAGCCACCGGCATGTTTACATCAAAGACTCCAAAGTGTTTCAGATCTACTCTAGTGGCTGACAGCAGCATGTTAGGCTTTGTACTTTAACTAAAGTTGGTTTTGATCATCTGCCTCTATCAGCAGAAACAGCCAGATATGAACATCTCAACTTAAAGACCACAACTCAATACATTTCAGAATTTTTTAAAAACATTTTTGAAGTTTTTAGTTGTTTGATTTATAACACCGGGGATTCTTACCTGCCATCTTGTTTCTAAAGTAGATAAGCCGGACTGTTTCCAGCCCCAGCAGGTTCAGAGAGCCATCAACATTCAGAGGTCGCACCTGAGGGAGAGACAGAGACATCCATCACTGATCCATTTAAAAAAACAGATTTCTGGTAAGATATGTACTGCAGAATTTAAAGTCATGTGACAGGGTGGCATAAAAATAAAACAGGTACTGTAGTGACATGGGCTAACAGTGTTAATACATCTAATCCACCAGGTGGAGCCAGAGATGCCCTGAGTTGTCTGATTGACTTAATAATTCAGTAATTTTATATACACAGCGTTCACTAGTCCACAGCACTGACCTTCTTGAGTGGGATGGTCTGAATCCACTCCATAGTGTTGACATCAAACACATCCACAGCATTCTCACTGTACACTGACAGGTAGGGGGCGTTGTAGCCTGGACACAGAAACAAACAGGACTTGTTTTACATCTTTGATTCACTTTATTGCCTCTCTACAGTAAACAAATCTTTTTATTTATTCTTTCTTACTAAATCAGTTTATGATTCAGAGCACTATGTAACTAGTTACACAGTGGACATGTTTTTTAAAACTTTAAACCCGCCCCTTCATTTCATCACCATCTAAACTTTTAGTATTTCCATCACTCACAGGCAGCAAGCGGCGTCGCCGGCCACATCAGCTCCTGCTGACGAGACCTGCGGCCTTGTGAGTCCACATACACTCCGATGGAACTAAAACACAGCAGCAGCTCCTTGCTGGAAATCTCCACAGCACAGAGGGCATCCAGGCCCTGCTGGGGGATGAAGGCAAGGGTGTGGTCCTCATTGTGGAGCAGGTTGACAGGAGACATGTCCCCGTGGACACTGTGGAGGTTTTCAGAAACACAGAGTCAGATTCATTAGAAATAAACAATCTGAAAGTCGTTCTAAAACAATGGACTTTAAATCCACTAGAGAAACATCTTCATTGCAAACATATGAGATCACCATGTAGATTACCTGTAGCGTGTGAAGCCAGACTGATACCCCACATAAAGCCGCTCACTGAGCAGACCCATCCACTGAACGGGCCCCGGAGCCTGCAGCTCCCTCAGTCGGCGGTGACGTGCTTTACTCTTATTCACCTGAAGAGCAGAATGAAGATACAAAACTGTTTTTTTTACAGCAGCTTATAAAAGAACAAAAGAACATAAAGCTCAAGTTAGCGAAGAAGAATCTTTTGTTTTTTTCTATTTTCTGACCTCGTAGCATATGATTTGCCTCTTCATGGCCACGCAGAGGCAGGTGAGCGAGCCGTTGCGGACGGGACCGGAGACGATGGATTGGCAGCCCTTAGTCTCAGCCAGCTTGTAGGACTCCGTCTCACGGCCGTCCAGGGCCTGTGTAGGGAAGAGACGGACGTGGCGGTTCCTGCCGGAGATGACTGCCAGCAGCTGCTCCTGGAGAATAAGGTCAATGTGGTGCACCTTCTTGTTGTCCCCCACCCGGATTATTTCTAAGAATGCAGGGAGAACCAGGTTTGAGTGAATAAGTTGGGAGAAAGTCGTTTGTGGAGAGGACAGGAATGAAATAAAGACAAGCATCATCACTTCATCTTTTAACTATGTTTACTTTCTTACAGCACAGAGCATATCTTAAATAAAAGATCTTACCGTCTTTGGTGACATGGATGACAAAGAGACCTTCCTCGTTGCCCAGGGCGACACGCTCGTGATCTGAGGGTGGAGCAAAAGAAGCAAGATGACCATTTCAGTGCCAGTTAGGAGACACAGAAGTGCAGAAAGGCTGGGTTTACAGAACCAGGTAACTCCAGACTGTCGGGCTCAGAGCTTCACTAATTAGTTGGTTGTCTTTGGAAACAGCTCTATGAGAAACAACTAAACTCTGCTGCAGATATACAAATAACTATGAGAGGATGACTAAACAGAAATCAGGTTACAAAAACAAAATCTTAGCTCTTGATTGAACTGTAGCCAGAAAAACACAAAGAGCTCCTTTTACAGAGATGTGTTTAAATGCTCTCGTCGTGTTAGACTTTTCAGACTCTCTGGTGGTTTTTTCAGCAGCAATGTGATTCGTCCTGGCCCACCTATGATAGCAGCAGACTGTGTTGTCTTGATGAGCGGCAGAGTGCTGTCGTAGGCCTCCTTGGGGACGTAGACAAAGCGCTCCTTGAGCTTGTTCTTCTTGAGGATGCGATGGAGCTCGTTGAGGAGGCCCACCCATTTGTTCCTCTCCTGATCGCTGTCGGCCAGGATCAGGATGGAGGGCTTGTGGCTGCTGGAGGGGGAGAGCTGGGACGCTGTCACCTACAGAGAAAAGAAGGACGGGTCGAATAAGGTGTTTAAATATTCCTTCAGAATTTAGTATCTAGAGTATTTAGAATGTTTTTGTTTTTGACAATATAGGGGACTCACTCTGAATATACAGGGGATGTCTTTGCGGCTGGCATGGATGACATCAGAGGCCAGGACAGAACTGACAGAAAACTCTTCATCCCTGGAAAATAAGAACAGGACAGAACTCACAGGTAAGACAAGCAGGAACAAACACTGCAATGATGAGTTAAGTATTGAGTTGAATGAAATAAATGTCATCATTAAGTATTTGATCATCTTTTAAATCTTTTAGTCCTGTATTTATCAAAATGTTAAAAACTCTCTCAACCCTTCTCCCTTTGGAAGACTCGCTGTTTTATGTTTCATTGTAAGACAAAAAAAAGCTGACGACAAACAGCAGCCATTGACAAACTATAAATGTAATTTCTTCATTTTTATTCCACATCATCATTAAGATGAGAAATAGCTTGATTGATTAGGGGCGGCTGAGGCTCTGTGAGTTTGTCATCTCTCACCCGGTATGTTTGGGGTTCGATCCCCAGCTCCTGCAGCCACATGTCTACAGTACTGTATGTGTGCTTGGGCAAGACACTCAAACCTTAATTTCCCCCGCTGCTGCATCAGCGGCGTGTGAATGTGTATGAATGGATGAGTTAATACTGATGGTCACTTTACTTAGCAGCCTCTACCATCAGTGTGTGAATGTGTAGGTGTGACCTGCTGTGTGAAAGTGCTTTGAGTAGTCAGAGGACTAGAAAATAAATATACTGGTGGTTGCTTGTGTCTGTAGAAGTATCTTGAGTATGTGGACATGTTATATTGCTTGTTTGCATCACACAGTAACAACTTTGTTAACTGTGTGAAGATGCTGCAGCTGAATATTCAAGATGTTCAGATAGAAAATAAGTGAGTGAAGTGTTTGAACCCATGAAGAAGTGTTTGTCCTACCTCATATCGATGACTTGGCTGACTACTACACTCGGCTGCGTGGCTTTTCCCTCTCCCAGTTCGTAGAGAAACAGTTTAAAGTCACACACTACGGCCATCGCCCTCTGCCAGCCCTTCTTCACGCCTGTTGGTTTAGGCACCTAGAACCCAGACAAAGACATGTTAACGTGTTATAATACATGAACCTGAACCAAAGCCATCAAAATATCTTCGTTTGTGTTACTATGGAAAGTTAACATGTTTTGTTTTAGATACAGTAACCAACTTAAAAAAAGGGTTTGTCTGAAGGTCATAGTTTTGATCTGAATATTCAATAAACAAAGTCGTCATGTCGGGACAGAGACAACCGGTCTTTATTAGCATCACTCACCCTGACGTGCCCTTCATACGCAGTGCCAATCCCCCTCTGAGGGTCGATACCCAGCGGACCCTTGGTCTGGTCCTGGGGCACAGGGCACACAGCAGGGGCCTTGTCCGCACATGTTACATGGCAAGAGAAGTTACACACTGGAAGAGGAGAGAGACAGAGTCAAGACGGAGACAAACTGGAGCTCTGACTTATCAAAGATTAGACTTAAAAAAGATAAGAGAATATAATGTACGTCTGAACTATTACAGTAACATTTGATACATGGTGGGTGTCTAGTAGAGACTTCACTTCTCTGTGGGTTTCTTACCTTCACATGTACAGCCTTGACGTATGAGTCCCACCATGAGGGATGTGCACTGGTTACACTTAGTGGGCGTGTTGAATGACTTCACCACAAACTGATGAGCTTTGGGCTGTGGATAACGAGTTATATAGAATCAGATATTAAGAAACACATAATCAGCCAGTATGTTACATACACTGTGTCTTTATGTGATAAAGAGAAATGTCTGACCTTAGGTGAGGAGCGTCCAATACTCCCGTACCCTCCTGAGCGCATGGTCGGGGTCTGGACTGTACGAGGAGGATGGTCGATCAACTGCAATGAACGAGTCCACACAAACATGAAAGAGTGAGAAACTACACTGGAACCAGGATGAGTTTTCATCAGTGTCAGGGTGACATGAAACTATGTTTAATCTTCTCAAGAAGAAAAAGACGAGGAGAGCAAATTCTGTGAGTACGACGAGAGGTCGTTCATGATGGAGGTTACACAATTCAATACGTTTAGTATTCACATGTTGTCTTTAGTTTCACAAAGTTTCACATTAGTAGAATCTGAGAGTATATTTTTGTTCACATCCCATGTTAATTTAACTCCTTTTAGATGGCTCATTGATCACTTCTTATTTTCTTCTAGGTGGTAGCTGCCCCCATAGAGGTTTTAAGAGAGCATATCTCACCATCAGGACTCTGATATTCACTACAGGAATCCTATTAACAGAAGTCTAACATCACCTTGTGTTCATTATTGATTCATGTCTACTGCTGGCCTTAATATTCCCCTTTCTTTTTGTTTTACTGCTCGTGTGTCTCTATAATTGTGAGTATCTGAATTATAAGTAGCTGTTAGCAGGTCGACTCAACTGATACAAGGAATATTAGGGATTCGTTTTTCTTCTTCTTGATCCTCAACATGCCCGACATTCACATGTCATGTAAGATCTTGATTAGGTTTTCAATCTTGTGACAACAGGATGGGAAACCAGATCCTACCACTGTTCAAATGTGACTTTGTTTTCAGCTTAACCACGTAGCAAAGCTTTTATTATTAAAGACCTCTTTTAGAAAATCTTCCTGGTATGATACCAGCTTTTACACAGAAACATGTACGTTTATTCCTAAGACTAAGAACTGATCTGACCTCTATAGGCTCCATATCACTAGCCATGGAGGGTGAACGCGAGCGGGACTTGAGGTGGGACTTAGGGTCATCTTCCCGGGATGGAGTGTTGGAGGGGGTGAAGTCAATAGAGTCCACCTGAAAGGAGAGCAGCAAGATGGAGGAGTGGAGGGGACACAGCAGAGTATAGGTTTGGAGAATCAGAGAGGGTGGAAGAAAGGAGGATGAGAAACAGGGCAGAGGACGACAAGAGGAGGAGGGGAGGAGACAGAAGGAGAAGCAGAGTGTTAAACTAAATACAGACAATATGCTCCCATGCTTAGAGAACAGGGTCAAACAGTATCAACAGACTTTGTGGTCAGGATATGTGGCCATATCCACACGACTTATAAAGATAACCACAACATCACAGCCAAATGACCATGCTGAAACACAACAGCTTTCACCGTACACCATGCATGGCCAATCACAAAGCTTCTCAGAATAACAAGAACAGACGCACAGACATTCATCTTTCTAGACAACACAGGAAATACCCCTCGTCGTTTAAGTATGAAAAATCAACAAACAATAATGCCTTTCACAAAACAACAATGAGAAAAAGACGGTTTTCAGGACCCCCGCCATGCAACCAGACAGTCACAAAAAAAAAGGAAGGAAGTGCAAACACATACTGAACATCAAACCAGACACCAACAAGAAGCACATTTAAAAACAAAAGCTAGATCAAAAAAAAGAAAAGAAATCAGAGTGCAGTGATGGTGCTTACACGTCTGCCTTTGCTAGCTGGGCCAACGGATGGCGAGCGCTTCAGTGGCGGGAGAGGCAGAGAGTGGCAGAGACAGAGAGATGAGTGAATATCAACGAAGGCAAATAGAGATGAAAACACACGTTTAACACACTGAGGAAGAAACACTGACATGGTGAAAGAAGCCTGTATTACATTCAACCAGTGGTTCCCAACCTTCAAATGTTTGATGTGAGGTTACCTTACTCAGCTGAGCTCTCTTCATCAACTGTGTTATATTATTGTGTATAGATATAAATCAACAGACTAGAACAGGCAAACGTAGAGACATGTGCACACACGTCTACCATCTTTAAGTCTGGTTCGAAAATCTCCTTTAAGGTCACTCTGTAGCTGAGACCAAGATGAGGGAACCAACATTAAAAAAGGAGAAATATATTCAGCTGATGATTTCCATTTTTATTAGTGTTTTTCAACTGCTTATCAATACTTTAAGCTAATTATATCACCTCATTAACGTTAACTTTAAGCTAAATGTTTTAACTGCTTCTCCATTACTTTTACTTTCTGTTACTGTCAGCTGACCATTAAAGATTTATCAATAACTGGTACTTTTGGCTTTTTCATTTGACAGCTCATTCTTTCTTTTTTGCTCAATATTTAACTATTCATCGACTGAGTTAGCTAACTATTGTAACTATACTTTGACCCAACTATTTAAAATCCTTAACTATTACATTACCAACACCTTCAACTTTTTATTCTCTTTTTTTAAATCAACTCTTTCACCTGTGTATACATCACTTTTAGCTAACATTGTCAAGCTCTTGTAATTAAGATTACATTTAGTTCTCACTTATTCGTTTTCATACAACGACTCAGGTTGAAGAGCAGAATATTTGTTGTTGTAAATGAAGTCAGGATCTCACCAGTTACTGGTCCCATGCACCAGTTGTTGTTTTTATGCCAGAAACGAAACGACTCAGATGTATTTAATTGAACATTTAGAGTTTGTCATTGTTATCTCAGTCAGGTTTAGTTCACTTGGTTTACATGGGTTCAGTTTATTAGTTGAGATTTCTACAAGTACCAGCATGGGAACCAGTAGGCTTAGTTGGGAATCACTGTAGTTCATTATTGTTTATCCACAAGGGTTACGTGAGGGAGGGAGGCTGAAGAGGACACACGAGTACAAATGGATCAAAATAAACATGATGATTGGAGGAGAGGAGCACAGATAGTTAGTATGATACACTGTTACAACTTAAGTTGCTTTTTGTTTTTGCTAAACGCTATGAAAGATTTATTTTATAACAGCGTACTTTGTTTTTTTTTTCAAACCCGAGAACTAGCACTAGAAAGCCAAAGTTGAGCCCACCAGCCAATATGGACTTGCAAGCAGCTGAGTACAAAGGCAGCCCACTGCAAAACAATCCATCTTCACTAGAGCAACTGAAGAAAATGAATTCATATGAACTGAGATAACATGAATCCATCTCATTCCATGTGTTGTTTGAAAAGGAATCATGTGTAGCTCTGGACTGATTTATTTTGCAGTGGCTCTGTTCTTCTTCACAGCTAAGCTAATGCACAGGCACAGACTGGCATATCTGTAATATCTAGTATACACAGATCTATACTGTTGTATCAGCTCAGAGTCCTACAGCATACAGCTACTGTCACATGTACACACACACATAGACCTCTGCCTAACACAGGGACACTTACGTCTTCCCAAAACTCAATTAAAGAAGATGACGATGAGGAATAAGAGTCCTGACGTACCACAGATTGAAGCAAAGAAACAACCAAAAAGATTAAAACAAAAAGAAAGGTTTTGGAAAAATTCATGTGAGCAAACAAAAGTACAAAAAAAAGCACAAATATAATGTCATGAACGTTAGCAATGATGATTTTACATCTTTAATTCCAGACCTATACATATAAGGTTAATCACGTCAGCTGTGTTTCAGTCAGCCCCTGCGAGGAGTGTTTTTATATACTTACATCAAACTGGTCGAGGGCCGAGGTCGGGGCATTTAGGAAAGCCAGGAAAGAATTCTGGGAATCCTGGTGCTTGACGCCTACAGACACAGAACAAATAACACGACCGTGGATAAGTACGAGATATTGAAACATCAAAGCCTTACTTACATTAAATGAGTCACAGGACTGTTTCATATGACCTCAGTAACAATACATTTTCATTTACACAGCACATGATTTTATTCTCATAATATGGCGGCTGACTTAAGACCTCCTGTGATAATCTCGCACGCAAAGCTAATAATGTTTGTGTCCATTCTACTGTCGACAGTCTACGTATTCTATTAACTTCGTATATTTGACAAATCATGCTTTTTGTGTTTGAGGCTCTACAAGACTGTGATGTTTGTTCAATTAATGAACAAGCTTAAGGTTTCTGTTTCTGCATTATTTTGTTTTAAGATGTTTGTGGGCATTTTTGCCTTTATTAGATAGGCCAGCTGAAGAGAGACAGGAAATATGGAGATGACATTCAGCAAAAGGCCTAAGTAGAATTCGAACCCGTGGCTGCTGCAACGAGGACTACAGCCTCCGTACATGGGATGTGTGACATAACCGCTAATTATTCACGTTAAGCAGTTTAGCTGCCTTCACAGATTTGTAACATTCATTCATTTGTGTCCCTATAAACCAAGAAACAATTAGCACTACAACAAGAAGATCTAAACTTAAGTTATTTCAAGTCCTACCCCTTCGTAGCCGCAGCTCCTCCGTCTCTTTCTTCAGCCTGTCGATTTCAGCCAGGAGCTCCTGGTTCTTGCTTTCCACATCCTGCAGTTTACTGGTAGAAACAACAATGCATGAAATACAATCCAGAGAAATCCCTTAAAACAAAAGTATCCTCCTGTCATTAAGGTGAGAGCAGTCACTGCTTCTGTTGTGTATTACCATTCTGTGGAGATGCTGTTTGCCTTGACCTTGTTCAGTTCATCCTGGATGCTCTGCTTGGCTCTGATCTCGGCATCCAAGGCCGACTGCAGCTCCAGACGAGCCGACATGTCCAGCTTGGCAAAGCGCCGCATCTTCCACGGCATGTCCTGATAAAGAGACACAGAAGAGTAAGTTAAAGCCAAACAGAGAAGATGTAGTTCAAGAAAGAAAGAGAGGCACAAAAAGAGACGAGAAATGTATATTTAACAAATCCAGATAATTGATCTATTATCCACATTTCTAAACGTTTAGTCACACAGAGCAGTTGGAAAAGAAATTGAAAATGTGTATTTCACCGTGGCTCTCGCTCCCAGGCTGGTGTTTCTCAGCCCCTCCAGCTCCTCCGTCATCTTAGTGGCCAGAGCCTGAAGGTAGCCTCGAGCATCCTTTTCATCACTCACCCTGCAGAGAACAAACATTTACACATTATTTACTTTACTGCACATGAGAAACACATTCCAAAGACCTACTTTCACTCATACACATCAATCCTAAGACACTGCTTATGTAGTAGCAGATCCACACACAGACAATATTGTCCTCTTGTACACCAGTTTAAGATAAGAGCTTTAACGAGCAGATTTCATCCTCTCTATGAATAATCACATTCATGATGTAAACACTGCTGTAGTTACAATGTGACACCCTGTTTAGCCCCTTAGGTGCTGTGAAAACATGAACAACACAAACACAGATATGACCATGTGTGGACTGTATGAAGCTCTTTTAAAACATCCCTGATCCCAGACACTGACAGTGTTGACGGAAAAACTTGATTGAGCCTTATTCAAGTATAACATTTATCACAAACTGTACAGTTAAGTGGATCACAGTTGAGATATTTTCCCCATACAGTGTTCTTATTTTCTACTTTTGTAGCACATCTTATCCACCAGGGGGCAACGTAGATCACTAATCTCTTCAAAAAGCTACAGGCTCAACATTTGTTCCTGCATGTTTGGAATGCAAGTGTGTGCTTTGGTGTATGTGTCTCTCTGCTTCTGGATGGATGCATCTTGCACGCGTGTGAGTGTGTATGTTCGAGTGTGTGTGGAATGCGTGCTATGTGAGGAGCGAAGGCCTGTCCAACAGAGGGAAGCCGGGCAGCTGGCGAGGTGTCAGCTGCAATGGGAACTGATCTGAGAGGAAAGGGCGGGTCAAGTAGCTCTAAGATCTTCAGAGGAATGTGAGAAATGTTGTGTTCATACTGAATAAAAGGAACACGATACGCCACCAGCAGGAATAGAGAGTGTGACTGAGGAAAGTGACTGCCTGCATATGCGTGTGTGAAGTTAATTTGTGAGGGGCTCACCATTGAATGATTTCTGTGATTTGGGCCTCCCAGTGAGCTACACTCTCCTTTTTGTCAGCCAGCTCCCTCATCTCGTCCTCCAGCTGCCTGTTGGAGCCGCTCACCTTCTCGAACATGCTGGTCAGCTGGGGGAAAAAGCACAGATCTTATTGAACATCATAAAAGAAAGCAAAGAGATGTAAAGCTGTCAGTCAGTGAGAACCAAGACAGCTGGCAAATGAGTTAAGGTGTATATTAACACCAGGACATTACATGAGAAACCTGAATTACTGTGTAATGACTCTAACAGGCTACAAGCCAAGGCACTCAATCTTCATGCCTTTATTTGGAGATGGGACAGTGGATAGAGTCAGAAATCGGGGAGAGAGAGTGGGGAATGACATGCAGGAAAGGAGCCACAGGTTAGATTCAAACCTGGGGCGCACATGTGGAGGTCTACAGCCTACAAACATGGGGCGCACACACTAACCACGAGGCTACCAGCACCTCAAGCGTCCTCAATCTTAAGTCTTACTGGTTCAAAATGTTCAAAGGAATCATTGCACTACGGTTGGAAGTTAGCACAGCGCTGCTCAGAAGGTGTGTCCACTCACACAGACATCCAACCTGGGACAAGGAAGGTGATCAATCTAAAAATATCACATCCATAATCCTTTAATATGAGAGGTGTGTACACACGTAACCATGGTGACATCATTACAAGTCTAAAACTGCCCTACTGTTTGCTTTAAGACTTCACACTGTGGACTCATTTTTGGTGTCTTCCTGTCAACGCTGTGATGTAATGTGCGAGCTGAGTCATTTTACATTGTTTTTCAATTGCTTTCCATTCCTGAAGCAGGTCGCCAGCGAATGTTTGGAGTATCTGTGAGGACAGTGGAGGTCATAAAATAAAGGCAGTGTTGTGGAGAAGGGCTTCAGCCCACTGGAATGAACACAAACATTTGATGAAATAAATATTGCCTCTTAGGGCAAGTACTGTCTCTCTTGGGAAAGAAGCCTACTTTACGACTTTAATGTGATGAAATCGCTCCATATAAGACTAAAATTCACGAGTTACAACAGACTGTGATCGATGCTGAGAACATAGACAGCACAACTCTTCACATTGTTCATTGTGTAATAGTTTGATATCTACTGACTTTTATTTAGCAGAATAAAAACTCCCTCACACAATAAACCATGTCCTGCTTCATGTTGCTCGAGTTTGTTCTTCTTGAATTACACACTCGTCATTCTAACATATAAAAACACTTGTTTGACTTGAAATTAGAATCTGATTATATATGTTTTCCTAATATTCAATCGCATGTGTACTCTGTTGAAGTTGAGTATTTGCTAGGACAGTGCTTCCCAAAGTGTGGGCCGCGGCCCCCTGGTGGGCTGTGTGGGTACTGCAGGTGGACGATGAAAGGACCTCCTCAAAGAGCATAAAAATAAATATCCCAACCCTTTAAGTGTTTAGTAATGCCTGTCATGACTGTTCATGGCCATGATATCGTATAATATTTTACTATTGGTTTAGTAAACTTTCTTGTATGTCCAATAATTTAGCCTCACTGAGAGTGATAGCTGAAACTTTTATTTGAAAACAGGCCAGGGGTAATTTTGTATTTCAAAGTGGGCCGAGGCGGCTGTGCTAGAACATTGAGAAACACTCCCACAGCTTCCTCAGTCTCCATGTCTATCTGTATTTGTGTTCAGAACTCTTACTCTTAAAGGTATCCACTGAATTCATTTGACTGCTGCTTATTATTTCACATTCTTTAATTAAGGCTAACATTTTAGTAAGCTATATCAACAAACTTTGTGTACAGTTGCTGCTGCAAAGCTAACATGCAGAGAGCACAAAGCGGCTGCTTAGAGTCAGAGAACCAGCTTCAAACGCTGAGACTTTTAACTCTTTAGTTACTGAAGTTCACTTCAAAGCCACAGTACATGAAGGTGAAGATATGATATCTCAGTAGAGAGACTTTTGTACAGCTAGCTCCTAGCCACTTTGTTTGCGCTGCAGATTAACTGTAATGAAAAGAAGGTGTTGTAGTATATCACACGTTCCAGTCTGTGGTCGGCACTGTGAATTTATGTTTCTCCACTCTTCAGCAAGTAATGCTAATTTATAATCATTTACATCAAAGCACAAAAACGACCTCTAAATGCAACACAACTTTCCTTTGAGTGGATTTTTAAATCAGCCTGATTCATGTCAGACATTGAAAATTGTTTTATTATTGTTTAAATATAATAACATATTCTGTCCTTGAAAGGAAAAGTGAAATCTGAATTTATAAGTCAATCAAGTTATAAGAGTCAGTTAAGTTTTTCAGGGAATCTGAGCTGAGAAAGAAGGAGCAGAAAAAAGACGATCTATTGTGAAAAACAATGTCTCTGTGTGAACTGTAAGCAGAACAGTTTGAGTGTCTTATCACTACAAATGAAACGTCAGAGGTTTGTCTACTCTGCTCTCCTTGAAACACACACACTCACACACTGAAAGACTTTATAACTGAAGACGGAGTGGCTTTATTTTACTAGTAAGCAAACAGTGTTGAAAGTCCGTGGCTCCCCTGAAAGATGAGTCAGTAGAACAATAATATTTTCACAATCTCTAAATGTGTTGAAAAACTGCTTGGTGCAAAGACTAAGCATGCAGCCACATCGTATCGGCCGTGAACCCTTTAGCTTTAAAACAAATATCATTTTTCAGTTCTTAAAATAACACAAAAACACATTTAGTAACCATAGTGACACGTGCTATAATTCCAGTGGCAAACACATCCACTCTCTTTTCATTTCATCAAGATATGTTTTCTTTCTTTATCAGGCGCAGACTTTGAAACAACTCTCTGACTTTAAATTTCATTTGTCAAAATGCCTCCCACTTCTAAAACCTTGTTTAAATTTAGGGTCTTTCTGAACTTCCAAGAGCTATTTCCAAAGTCAATAAAGCGTAATCCAGAGACTCATTCCATCGGACTGTGTAGGAGGCTACAGGGTGTTTTTATGGGGGACATTGAACAGTGATTTCTTTGGAAGAGCTGCGAGAGAGGGGGTGGAGGAAAGAATGTGATGACAGAGTTCAGCCTGGTCAAGTGGGGTTACCTGGGGTTAGGGGATAGATGTTTGTTAATGTGTGAGTTTCTACGTGTAAGGGAGTCAAACAGATGACTTACAGGCTGTGACGGCTTCTTGTTTATCAGGGTGATTATTAAGTTTGTTGTGTTTCTGTGAAAATATACTTTACCTTATCCAGCTCACTGGACATCTTCTTATTTTCTTCAATGAGCAGGACTCTCTCCCTCTCATACTTCTCCTTGTACTCGCTTTCAAACTCTTCCCTTTCGCTTTGGCTGGAGAAACACACACACACACATTATTACATCATTGCACTCGTGACACTAAATAAACATACATTCAATTGGCAGCTGCTAATCCTCTCTTCACTCTTGACTTCAACCCGAATACAAACTCAATCTTTCAAAACGAGATCTGGGTTTTTGTTAAACTTTCTTAAACACTAATCTTTGAACTGTTATTGAATGTAAAATAAGCATTGCAGGTTTTCTTATGCGGTGGTTTAATAACAACACAAGTTAACAAAAAATATAATAAAATGTTTTAAAAACTTGCTGCCAACCTCCCTCAGAATGCCTCATCTATCCTCCTACCCGTGTTGGTGTGTAGGCTCCACACATTTCCTTAAACCATATCAAAGGCTTGATACTAACACTGGGTACACATCATGAAGCCCAAACACATTAATGCAGAACGAATCTGATACAGTCGAGTGTTTATAAATGAATCAGAAAGTAGTGAGAATAGCACGTCAGTAACACCGGGCAGGAAGGTTAGGCTAAGGAGTACAAAAACATTGTTTAAACTTTGAAGCCTTCTACTAAAAAACAAACAAAGATTTTATTAAAAAATGATTCAACCATTGGTTGACAAAGTATCAGGTGCCCCTGGCTTCTTACCAGAGGCGTCTGCAGCAGAAATAATACTTACCTTGTCTCATCTAATGACAGTAAATATTGGATTTGGCAGTTTAAAGGAACATTTTTGCTCATATTCAACTTTTTCTACCTCACATCGAGGTTGTAAGTTTATGTAAATCAGGTTGTAACTCTTTAAATACAGTATGTGAGTTTAACAAGTTTTCATGTTGTTTAAACTGAGATAAACCGAAGACGAGTATAAAAACAAACTACCCAGTGACTACCCACATGAGTTTTTACTTTTCAATTTGACAGCACGTGAGAATTATTTACAATTTAAATGGAAATTAGATCAGTTAGATCTGCTATCAGTTCATAACAAGGAGCCAAGGAGCTCACTGAAATGGTAGATTTCATCGTTTTGGATGAATCTCTTAATATTGATTCACCTCCTGTGAGATGAGAGTGAAACTGGAGGGATAGAAATACTAAAGAAGGGGCTCACTATGGCTAAGGGGCAACACAACTATTTAATTCTAATTATACTACATTCAAGTGACGACTAGTTCATCTATTCAAAAGAAACAGCACTTCACAGTTACTACATTTATACCTGACATGGAGTCATATTTAATGTAATGTTAATTACCTCATGCAAACATCACTGGAAGAACAACAAAGAAAACACATGATATTGAGACTTCCTTTAAGCATACAAAGTTTAGTAATATCACTAACTGCACTGTACTGCATCAAAACCACAGAGGTAAGAAGATGATGAAAAAGAATCGGAGATGACTAAATACGATACCTCTCACGGCGAGTCTTGTCCAGCTTGTCTTTGAGCATCAGGATCTCTTTCTGCAGGGTCAGGTGTTGGCTCTCAGCGTCACGCAGCTCTTTGCGCAGGGCCTTCAGCTCTGTGCTATGCTGCGCCTCTCTGCGTGCTAACTCCTCCTCATACAGAAGAGTTTTCTTCTCCAGGTCTCCCCGCAGGCGTCCCATCTCCTGGGTCTGGTCTGCTGAGGCCGGGACGGTAGAGGAGCCAGCCTGCTTCAACTAGGTGAGGAGAAAGTGGACAAATGTGAAGATGGTAAGGGTTCGATCTTTGTAATCCGTGCAGACATGCTGTAGACGGACAGGTTATTGTTCAGCTGTGTGTACCTTAAGCCCTTCCAACTCCTCCTCCAGCTGTCGGCTATACTGTTCATTACGCTCTCTCAGTTTCCTCTCTTTCTGAGCTTCTGCTGACTGCTCCTCCGTCTGCGCCTCCATCTGAATACAATACAGTTATTTCATCATACATCATATCTTAAAGAGTCATGTCCCACAAAAACATATTCAAAACCAAGCAAAGGTAAAACATTCAAATCACACATAACTGCACAAATACAAAAGAGGAGGGAAACTAAATGACACACTCTGTTACAGCCACATTATCTAATCTACAGTCTAAAAACTTGAAGTATTCTAGGTAGGTGGTACTAGAACCATACACAGGCACTAATAGAAGTGTGAATTGTGCACCGACCAGTAAATGGAGACAATAGGGAGTGCTAGCAACCACAGGGAGACTACTCTACCTCCTTCTTGGCCCTCTCAGCCTTTCGCACCTCAAGGCGGAGAGCCTCCACCTTCTGACTTAAGCTCTCCATCTCCTCCTCCTTATCGCGCAACTGGCGAGCCAGGCGCTGCTTCGCCGACCTGGCAAAACAAAAAAAGTGGAGTCACAACATGTTGTGAATGTTACAGGTTGGTAACAAATATGAACAAGAATAGCACATAACACCTATTATTACAGTTCATGAGTTAAGAAGCATAATAGATCAATGCATGTATTTCACTCAGTCGTAACTGAGCCACATTATCAGGAAGGCTAAGGCGTAGAGCAGCGATCCTACCTGAGGTCTGTGAGTCTCTCGTTGAGTTCAGAGAACTCCTGCATGGCCAGTTTTCTCTGGCTGTGAGCTTCCTTTAGCTCCTTCGATTGAGACTTCAGCTTCTCACTGGCCTCCACGACATCCTGAACACAAAGGGAGATTAACATTTAGGGAAGGGACACTGACATCAATAAAGGCATTGACACGGAGATCAATGTGGAGTAATCTGGCTGCAGGTCTGTGTTATTTGAACATTGATATCTGTGAGTTTATAGGCACAGCTACAATACAGGCTTTAGTGCCGAGTATGAGCAAAGGCTAAAGGATTTGTCTCTTTAATTAACTTGACTGATGGTTTTTAACTATTTCAACAGATATCCTCATGGCATTTCTTAATTATTGCTTGTTCGTTCATAAACCCCAGGTCAGACATTCATGTTACAATAGTTCAAATTTATAGACATAACTCTGTGAAACTGGGGGTCTAGATCTACACACACACACACACACACACACACACACACACACACACACACACACACACACACACACACACACACACACACACACACACACACACACACACACACACACACACACACACACACACACACACACACACACACACACACACACACACACACACACACACACACACACACACACACACACACACACACACACACACACACACACACACACACACACACACACACACACACACGAATAAGAATAGCAATACATTAGAGGTTCTACCTTGTGCAGGTCATCCCTCTCCTGTGTAAGGCTCTTCATCTGCTTCTCCAGAGTTTTGACGTGTTTAGAGGAGTCCTCCAGGTCCCTGCGGGCCAAAGACACGTCCTCCAGCTGTTTCTCCAGTTGGCCCGAGTCTAAACACACACACACACACACACATTACAGAAAAGGTTTAAGACTCAATAAAACGTTGATTCTTTATTAGCTTGACAGTAAAGTGTGGCTGGTTTCAGTTTTTTTTGTATAAAAAGCTTTGCAGGTAGACAGAGCTGAACTGAATGTAACTTTTAAAAACTCTCACCAGCTATCTGTTTCTTGAGGATGTCGATCTCGCTCTTCAGACTCCTGATCTCCCCCTCTTTGTTAACACTGGGAGGGCCCTCGCCTGATGG
The DNA here is from genome assembly GCF_963584025.1 of Labrus mixtus. Taxonomy (NCBI): domain Eukaryota; kingdom Metazoa; phylum Chordata; class Actinopteri; order Labriformes; family Labridae; genus Labrus; species Labrus mixtus. The sequence goes on from NC_083623.1 coordinate 22,257,575, forward strand.
ATGCTGTAAGGCCTGCACAGTCTGAGTGGACTCTGAGGAGGATCAGGTGCAAGTCATTTATTTGCATTTGCTTTTACTTTTAATTAAAACGTACATGTCAGGAGACAGATTCTGTCATCAGCCGTACCTTGCAGCTTGCGGCTCAGCTCTAGTTTCTCTTGCTCAAGTCGCCGGATCCTCCTCTCGTAGGCCTCGGTGGCCAGGCTGTCCTCCAGGCTGCGCTGCACATCCAGGTCCAGCTGGTCCTGACCAGACTTACCCGGCCTCACCACCAGCTGTCGCAGGCAACCTCTGTCAGATAGGGTGCTGTGGGGAAGTATGATGTGGGGAAAATTAGGTAGTGAAGGGTGAGAACAGTTTTGGACAGTATCAGTGAGGAAAATGGATGAAAAGTGGAAAGATTGAAAGATAAGAAAAGAAAAGAAACAGCCATTTTAACAGTGAAAAAATGTAATTCAAATGTGAAAAAAAAAAAAAAAAGGGACATAGAAGCAGAGGGAGGGGAAAACAGGAAAGAGGAGTGGATGATTGAGACGAGATCAAAGATGAGAATATGTTGAGCGTTGAAAGAAGGGTGGAGAGGGAGTATGGAGAAGGAATGACGACAACATGGGGGGGGGGGGGGGGGGGGGTGTTACAGTGGTGGGAAAAAACGAAAAAGTCATTATCACTGAGCCCTGAAGAGATAAGAAAGTAAGTGTCAGCTTTGTTGCTTTCTCAAAACAGTGTTCAGTGTGAGGATCTACATAATGTCCTCGAACATCACCTTATTAGGCAGGAAAGCTCCTTTAATACGCTGAGCTTCTTCAGATGGAGAGATAACAATGCTAAGAGGGGAAGAAGGCTTGTCTGGAAACTCTGTCTGTTTTAAATGACTAATTACACAGAAAGCCAGACAGTGACAAGGTGTCAGACTTATTATAAATCTCTTAGTATTAGAAAGTTGAGGAAAGATAAGTTTCCTTCATTTCTCCACCTGGAAGAAATCACTTGAGGAAACTGTGTCCTCAATACTTCACAACTTTAAGAAATCTGAAGGGAGACTTTCTAAAATAAATAGACCGAGCCTCAAGTCTAGATAGAGTCACTCTTTATATCATTTGTCCACATATCTTTGTCCCAGTGAAGAACTTACCATTTACTTGTGTAGGTGAAACCCACAAAGGGTAAGTGGTGACCAGAGAAAGCAGTGTGAGAGGGAGGGGGCATGGTCTCCTGAAGAATTAAGAAAAATTGACAAAATTAGCAAGATTTCACATCCATTACATGCAATTATCAGAAATAGAAATGTACTCAGAGGAGAACTACAGTGTGAGAGTAGAGTGCATGTCAAGACAAGCAACTTACAGAGTTCTTTAGGCAGTCATCATCCACGTCAAAGTTAGAGGTATCTGTAGGACTGCTGACTTCTGGGATGTAGGGCGCTTCACAGGTAAGAACGTTTTCCCAATCAATGCCTGAAAACAACAGAGACAAATACTTAAACTATGAGGTTTATCTTCTTTAATGTATTATTTGTGTACTTGATGAGTTCTATATTAAGTATTTCTTATTCTGTTTTTTTATTTATATAGTTACTGATTTATTTATTTATTAAATGCATTGAAAGAGTACAATAGTTAGTGAAATTGTACACTTGTGAGAACAAAAAAAAAACCCTGACTGACTGAAATGAGAAAAACACGGAATAGCTACAAAGAAATACCAGAATATTATTGGCTGAAAAAAAAAATCTCAGCCCTAATCAACAAGTGATAAATATCCATGGCATGTAAATAGAAGACACATTGATTCAATAGAAGACTTTGTCACATCTATTCCTGTACCAGTGAAAAATGGGTGGTGCTTGAAGTCTTCAATGCCGTTCTGGCCCAATCTGTGCTCACGACTGCAAATGAGCCGGCGAATCAGATCCTTTGCATCCTCCGAAACATCTGTTATCTGCTGTGGGAACTGAAATCGCTCCTGTGAAGAAAAAAACGTCAGGGTGTGCAGCAGTGGTTTGAGATGTTTACACTTCCAAATGGTATGCTTCTTATCTGTTACACACACATTAGTACATACACAAATTACAAGAGGATAATGTATACGAGTCCTGTAAACACATATGTAGGCATTTACTGAATAAAATCTTGTCTAGCACTTACACTTTTTAGATTTTGAAAAAGATTAGACGCCTAAAATACTCTTTAAAACTCATAAGCTCACCTTGTGGTTCATGATCTTCCCATAGGTCTCCACCAGGGACTCTGCATAGAAAGGAGTCTCGCCGTAGAGCATTTCATACATGCAGACGCCCAGGGACCACCAGTCACACTCAGGTCCGTACTTGCCTTTGCCATCCTCCATAGCCTGGAGGATTTCTGGGGAGATGTAGTCTGGAGTCCCCACCGCCACCGAGGACTGGACCTAAGGCAGAAAGGACAATATCAGTCAACAACTATCTAAAAATATCTAAAACAATCACATACAAGAACAAAATCTAGCATAGGAAAAAGCTCAGAACTTTAATATTCAGTGTTCGGTTGTGCTCTTATGTTACGTTATCAGTTAGCTCCCGGTGTAACAGAATTCATTTCCCATTTGGGACAACAAAGCTATCAATCTATCATGCTATTGAATGTAGTTATGATGATGCTGAATTCTTGAAAATTATGTGAGAAGAAATTTACCCCCAGTCCAGCAAACAACCAAACTAAGAGTTTAAGGAACCTTCAAGCCTCCACTAGGGATGCACCAATCAGATCCTGGTATCCAATATCAGTCTGACACTGACTCAAATAGCTAGATCAGGTATTGTGACTATATGCACCCATGAGACCGATCTATACAATTTATTTCTATGCTATTCTGTCATCAGTGCAGTGGTAGGCCTAGCATTTTACTAGGCGGAGACAACATAGCATGGAGGGTGCTAGCAACTAAGGCCCAGCAGTTTGGAGGTATTTCAACGCTGTATACGACTATTTATTTTTGCAATGCTAATGTTTCGAGTAGTGGTGGAAAGACGAGTTTAAACGAACGAAGAAGGCAAAGACACAAACCAAAGCAAAGCATCAAAACTTTGTCGTCTGCAACGCAATGCCCTACAGACTGAGCTACTGCCGCCCACTTAAAATGTAAAGAATTCATTTTTCCAAAATGACTGACGTGATTAAGTCCAAAATGTTCCACAGTGGAAGATGGAAGAAACTGATGTTGTGATCAGATCAAATTCCCTCAAACAAAAACATCTCCTTGTGACCAAACATGTAAATTTGATGTCATTAAATTAAGTAAGGACTCCTAGACTTCAAAATTGAATAAGAGTGATGGCTCTTGATGAAGGCTATATGAAATACACTCCTTATAAATCACAGCCTCAACTTTGACATTTTAGTCGAAGACGAGTTTCCAAGAAGTGTTAAATAAGTCCTACGTTTATTTCTTCAAATGGTCATATAACCACATCACTTTGTTATCATTGGAGGACCAAACACAGGCACTTCTTTGATAATGCATCTCATCCTGACATTTTTCTTTTACATAACACCTGAGGGAAAAGTCTTTTCTTTTTTTTTTTGCAAGAAGAATTGCCTGAATCATAGAATGCGAAAACAGCCAAGCTGCTGAACCACACTCCTCCTGGGAGACCCCCGGGGGTTGACAAGGAGGTCAGTAAAGCTCTGGTATGTTTGCTTTGGACTGGAGGAAGCGTCAGCAGCACAGTGGTAAAAACTTACCGTCCCGTCCTCCATAAGTTTGAGACAGGAGCCAAAATCAGCCAGGCGGATGTGGCCGTTCATATCCAACAGAATGTTGTCGGGTTTTATGTCCCTGAAAGAAGAAGGAGGAAGGGATGGGGAAGGGGGGTTGCATGGAAAGAAAAAAAAGAGAGAGGAGACACATTGAGCGAGAAATTCCTCTGAGCACATTGTAGAAGATGAAAACAAAAAAATAGCTAAAGAACAGTCAAAACACACACACAAGTCTGATCATATATTATATTGCAACTCATCGTCAACTTTCCTCAAATTAAAGAACATAACCTGAGGACATTTGACATACCTCGTCTTAACTCGCTTGTAAATCTAGTGATTAATAGTTCTGATAAATTCGTAATTTAATCAAGTGTAATATCCTGCACATTTATCAGGAGCGTGACAACCCCAAACTGACCACAAAAAAAAGAATAAACACTGAAAATACTTGAGCTTGTGTGTGTGTGTGTGTGTGTGTGTGTGTGTGTGTGTGTGTGTGTGTGTGTGTGTGTGTGTGTGAGAGTTTACAGGATACAGTTTTAAAACACACAAACACGCACTCTGTTTGAGGAAATATTCAACACACAAACACACTCCCACTTACAAAAAAAAGGCCTTGTGTCCTCAATAGACTTACACTCCCCAGTTCACTTTTCCAACAATATTTGTGTTTGTGAACAGACACGGACTTGGTGGGGGTGGGGTGGAAGGGGTGGAAGGGTTGGGAGGGGTATACTGACAACACATTCTTTCACAGATGTGTACACAGCGGCCACCTTAGAATTCTTTCTCAAACTGCGTCTGTTCAACATTACTACTGCTGATGATGTGTTTAGAATATAGCTACAGACTATGGCTGTATTCCAGCTGAAGGATTCATGGCTACACGGGCTGTTTGGACAAGCAACCACACCAGCTGGACAATATCAATAATCACCAAAGCAGCCATTTTTGTACAAGCAGATAATCATATTTTAAGTGTGGGCTAAAACCTAAAAGATGACATATCAAGTAGGACTGAAACTAAAAGATGTTTATCATGAGCCCGACTCATATACAGAATGTCTCCAAATTGGTCAAATATACACTTTTTTATTTTTACATAAACTATAAACAGTAAACTATTCTTGGAGGGAATATGTAAATGGTGTTGTCACGAAGGAGTTTGTCTCTTAACTAGAAGGTCGGGGGTTCAATCCCCAGCTCCTTCAGCCACATATCCATGTGTCCTTGGGCAAGACACTTAACCCCAAATTACTCCCGCTGCTTTATCAGTGATGTGTGAATGGGATTAGTTCATACTAATGGCCACTTTACATATCAGCCTCTGCCATCAGTGTGTGAGTGGGTAGGTGTGACCTGTGGTGTAAAAGTGCTTTGAGTAGTCAGAAGACTGAAAGTCCATTTACCATTTACAGTGCGCATTTTGAACTTCCTTGTTTAGGAAAAACTGGCAACTGTAAGCAGTATGCAGCTGAGCATAAGAGTTGAGCAGACATCTTTGCATGATCATATAGTTTCTAAATCTATTTGTATTCCAGCTCAGGATTCAATGATATCAGCCACTATTTACAGGTAGGTTATCATCATGACACTATTTGCAACTTTAAAAAAACATGCATCTACTTCTGCAATGAAAATGATCATTTTTAGGTCGTAATCTTAATGGAGTGAGGTGCAGGAGATCTCACAGTCTCTTAAACAGGTGGTCACTGACAGGTGGTCTGTGGTGGCCTTCTGGTGCTATTGTCTTACATGGCAGTCTAGAGTGCTATTGGGAATCCCTGCCCTGGATCTTAAGGCCTGGTCTAGTCCAGTCTCTATGAGTGATTTTCAGCTTGTATGTATTAACTTTTGTTTTCAGTCTTCATTTTCATTATAACAACCCAATGATCTCAAACCATGACTGGTATGAAACAGAGATGTCATTGTACCCCACCATGGTAGCTAAATATAGCCACTGTCCTTGTCTGACCATTCCACTGATTTCCCCTGAGGGCAGACCCTGCTGGGCCCCGGTCTGAGGCCCTCTTATCAGCACAATGAACCACGACACAGCTCAATACACATGGTGTGAATGGCACATATACTGTAACTGTAGATTGGTGACAAAACAAAACACAAAAATATCAGCTAAGAGGATAACACATGAATCGTGTCAGCATTAAGAGACACTCACACACTTGATGTAACAGGTTACAGAACTGTGAGGGTGCTACATCTGGGCAAGAGTGTAAGCATAGCTCTGCTAAAAAATAATAAACCCAATTCCCAACAATATCTCCCAACTCCACACTCCTTATTTTGAACAACAACCAGTAGTACTGATTTCAGTACATGTAAAAACAGGAAGATGTATATAATGAAACTAAAAAAGGAATTTAGACGGAAACACAATCTCTAAATTGAACACAATAAGGAAATTTACACTCCAAGAGCTTCCTACATTTGCTGAAGGCAGCATCTCGTAACTTGTCTTGCCGTTTTTAACCATGACAGCTTTCCAATTTTAGAGATAGCCTCAAACAGACATTAGAAAAGATCTGGGTCGACTTGAAATGTACAAAGGTGTTTTCAAATAAACGATAGCCAACGCTTTACTGTTGCTTGGCAAGGCAGTCATTTTTGCCAGATGACAAAACTTCAGGAGGTGACGACTAATCACTTAAAGCTCATGAAATTCCCACTTTGAGTTTTCCTCAAAGTCTTCTTCACTGGGCAGAGGATACATGAGACTACTGTCCAAGCCTGAGAGATTTGTTCTTCTTTTAAGAGCAAGCAGACATAAATTGGCTCTGAAATACCCTTTGATGTGTCTGTCTTCAGCTATAGAAGCCTTCAAAGCCAGATGTGGAGCCCCTGTCATTTTCCAGTAGTGTTAATAGTCCCATCTCTCGGGGCTGGAGCAGGGGATGGGCTAGCTATTCTCTGCTTCACATGCACCACTAAATCACCATCCTATAAAACCAAAGATTAAAGCTGTGACTCATGTAGACAAATAAAACTCATACCTTAAAACATGTACGTGAATATAAGTTAACACTTCAAATCACTGCTTTCATCATGGACCACTAAGAAGTCTTTTTAAAGATCTTGACTTTCCAAAGTGAATACTATGTAATGCATTTCAAATGGAAACCACCTTCTATACCCCATTCTCTCAGTGAAATGAACTTAGCAGACAAACATTACAAACATAAAAACCTGACAGGATATGAAGTGGCTCTTATCTCTAATACTATGCTGTTCTGTTTCATCTGAACCTTCACCTTAATATTAACTACCCAAAATGTACACATATTGGAAGACTCGAGCATGAGGACATGAACTTGGGCAAGATTGCTGGAAATAATATTCGGCCTTTGGCTTGCATTATCATAATGTTAGTAACAGAACTTTTGGAACATTTTTAACCTCTAGAGGAGCTGTTATTTGTGTTTCATTAAACATCAACGGTTAGCTTGAAGGTGTCCTGTGGAGTTTTTGACCACCAGTGGAACAAAACAATGTTTTAATATGACTTGGTCTCTGTTTTGACAACCTTGTGCATGAGCGAGGAGAAAATGTGCACACTCAGAAGTGCACATTCTTGTCACCTATTGCGTATCATTCCACTGGTCTATAGGTGGCAGTAGTGGGCCAAGTTCCTTAGCAACACCCAAGTAAAGGCAGAGAAGAAGAATGCATGGCAGTAGGCATTGATGTTACCACTTGGTGCTTACATATTGCCAGTTTAAGGCGGGATATTTAGAACACAGTTACGATTAGCCTGCAATGTGTAGCGCATGGGAGACGGATTGTGAGGCAAAGTTGTTCCACACCTGATCCGCCATCGGGGATAGCAACAGAACCATAATCGGGGGGAAGATGGTGGCAATGTGTGATGCTGCAGCCAACATGGTGTAACATGCTGTGCCTCTTGTGCAGGCCATAACGCAATGTGACACCACACTCTGGAACACCAACATGACGCTGTTGCAAACGCAATGTGGAAGTACAAAGGCCTAATGACAGTGGAACTTCGTTATGACACTGTTGCGGTATTACGATCTGTACTGAAGGGTTTAATTGTTTCAATAAATCAAATGTTTCAATCAAATGCTCCGTGAGAAAGGCAAAGCATTTAACACGTTTGCCAATCCTCACACATACAATGAAAACAGAACATTTGTTCACAAGAAGACTCCACAGAGGACCTTCAAGGGGACAAGTCCTAGAAGCCAAAGTTAAAATGACCAACAAAAAGTTATCATTTAAAACAGGAAGAGAAGCACGTATCAGACACTAAAATAAACACAGAAGACAAGTTAACAAGACTACACTATGTTACGTAAGCTAAGCAAGAAATTATGTGATGTGTTTACATGCAGCAGAAATGAAACATAACTGTGTCACACATTTCAGATAGTGGATGTGTTCTTCTCCGATACATTTGTACCCACTTCACACAGGACTCTGTCAACACAAGTTTAGCTATCTGTACAAATGACCTCAAAACTCTGAAATCCTTAATGTGAAGTTTAAACCTTACATATCTTAAATGACAAACATGAAACTTCAACTAGAGTGAGAGTATGTGGATCAGACACACACACACACACACACACACACACACACACACACACACACACACAGGTGATTCAAATGCTGCAAGGCCTTAATCTGCCCAAGAGACTTCTGGTCTGCCAAAGAGCAGACAGCGTGAGTTGACCCTTGCCTGTCCATGTGTGTGTAATACATGTGTGTGGCAGACAAACAGCACAGTGGGGGTAAGAGGGGGAAATGGTGCAGCTACTGATAAACCATTTAGTGCTAAAGCCATGTCTGCCCACTCCCCTCTCTTCCTCGCTCTCCTTTATCAGCAGAAACTATCACTTATTCTCTCTTTGACTGCAAATATCCACATTAGCATTTCCTTGCTGCACTTCACATCATCTTTCCCTTTTACTATTGTGATGAACCCACTGATGGTAAGGGTAGCTGCATTAATACCTCACATCTAACACCACTAGAAGCTTATAGCACAAAAGCTGACTCACATTAACCCTTCACACATATGGACAAACCTGGAGAGTGGGTGGTGCTTAGCTGGTGCTGGGCTACACTTCTTCGCATAGTTAATTGGGCTACTGTGTCACAGGGCTACTGCGGTCTTAAGGAGCAGCGCACAGACCAGAATAAAGAGAGGTAATCTCTTCTAAGACCACAGCATCCATCTGTGAGGGCCATCTGGACACCACCTCACAATACACGCACACACACACACACACACACACACACACACACTCACACACACAATGCGGCCTGCAGCAACTCTGGAGACTGCACAGACAGAACATGGCTCTAGCCAAGCGTTTAGTAACTAATGGTTCAAAGAACTGCTGCCTGTGTGACTTCTGGCATCACTTGACACTCACACAAATACACACAAACATCATCTCATCATCACAGACTCATAGTTGAAACTTCAGTTCAATCAAACTGAATAAACAAAAGGTTGACACGTGACCGAAAGCTCTTTGACAAATTAATGTTGAATATGTGTTTTTGTGTGTGTGTGTGTGTGTGTGTGTGTGTGTGTGTGTGTGTGTGTGTGTGTGTGTGTGTGTGTGTGTGTGTGTGTGTGTGCAAGACAGAGAGAAAGCCCTGTTCACTCTTAGATCACTGAGCTGTGAAGAGCCACATGGCCCTGATCAATAATAAAACTCACAAAGGCTGCAATCAAAAAGAAACACACATCAATGAACTCACACACAAATACAAACAATAGAGTGCTCTACAGTAGTAAGATCACATATACAGATGTTTACTGTCACATAAGCCCTATCCAGACTGCGATATTTACACACTGTGATGTTTTGCCTTCAATCTGAATATAGAGAAGGTGTAATGGGGGGACGAAGAGATCCATCCTCTGTACACTCTTCTTAGGTAGTAACAGAGGTGTTACAGAGTCAAGATGGTTATAGTGAAGCCAGCGGGGGAGCGCAGCGCTGTGTGTGTGTGCATGTCTGACTGTGTGTGTACGTGAAGCTCCTGCTGTGCTCCCAATTCTGCAACGCCGAAACGCAATGTGAATTCACAGACTGGGACACCAATATTACGCCATCCCAGAATCAATATGAATGTACAAAGGCGTGATGACCGCTGAGCTTACATACAGCACTTTTATGAGGGAAAAAAGCCGTCTGAAAAGGGCTTGTAACACACAACATCTTATTTCAGGATAATGGGTGCTGTTCTGATCGATGTCTCCCTGAGAACGACAAATCAACTCCTCTCTGTGTCCCCACCTCCAGTCTCATTCTATTAACCCCACCCCCCATCTTTGGCACACACACACACACACAAACAACCACTCAACCAGTTCTGCCATAGCAGACAGATGTGGTGCTAGGAAGCACAAAGCCATGCTGAGTTGGCCTATTGAAACATTTGTCAGGCCCCTCTGGGAGGCCAGGCAGATCACTGACCACTGTGTGTCTGTGTGTGTGTGTATGTGAGTGTGACAAACACACACACACACACACACACAAAGACCTCCTTTGCGTGTGACTCCAGCACACGCTGCCTCTCATGGGACCCATCTGAAGGGGACAGAAGGTTGACCTCAAGGCTCTCCACTCTTCATTTCTTTCATCTGTGCTCTTTTCAACTTCATCAGTGTCAACAGGGTTGCAAATATTAATTTTAAATCGGCCAACTTTGTGGCAAGGTCAATGACATCAGAGGAATCAAGCAAACATTAGGAGAGCTTAAATGCCTTAATTTAGACTTTAACCTATGACGTCAGCTATCCAAAAAAAAAACAACTTCATAATAACTATCTTAAGACTGTATATATTTGTGAATATTTTCTATACTGTTTCCATAAGGCATTGCTGCGTATCAATAAGCAGTAGGTTTTACAAACAACTGCCAGTAAGCTTGAAATGGAGACAGTGAGTGCTATGTAAATGATTAGTAAGAAACAGACAACAAGTAGAGATTTCAGCCCTACAAATCAGTAATAAATACTAGATGAGGAGTGACCCAAACACACTGTTGGGAACCATGTTTGTGAACTTTGTCTGAGATGCTACTGGAGAATGTGTGAGCCCTCCAAAAAGCTAGGAACAGTCCCAACATGACGCTAAATGCATGACAAAGACAAAGAGAAACATGAGTCTAAATCTAAATCTTATATTATATATCCTGTATTTTAAAGGACTGTGCTAATAGGAAACTGGCATCAGAGAGTAAAGAAAACATTGCACATAGTCACAACATTCCCAGTGTGGTGGTGTTATGTGTGTTTGATGTGACAGAAAATGAGCCATGAGAAGGGGGTCCGTTTGTTTCTGTTAATAGATGCCTTTAAATGACAGGGTTAATTCCTGTGTTGTTCCCTAATTTAACCATGAGAATAGGAACCTGGGAAAGGCCAAACTTACAAACACACAATATCATCAAGATTTAAACAAACACCCTTATGCACGTGACTCAAACACACCCTCCTCAGGGGACCTGTGTGGCTGCCTCCACCCATTACACAGCATGCTTACAAATATCCCATGAGTGTGTGTGCGTGTGTGTGTGTAAGTGAGAGAGACCAAGGGAGGAGTTATGGGCTGGTACGTGGGGGGAAGTGACAACACCACATCCCCACCCACACACCTCCCGTACCCCCTCATTACTGTCCCAAAGCTGCCATGAGGGGACTTAAAGAGAAACAGTTAGGTCCCCTCGTGTCCTTTTTTCCCTTCCATCCACTTCTCCGTCTCCACTGCCACCACCAACCCCCACCCACGGCCCCCAGATAACACCATGCAATTAGTGGCTCCCCACTCTCTTCTCATTCACTCCCTTTCTTAACGTCTACATTTATATCTACATCTCTCTGTCATTGCTCCCACTAAGTCTCTTTCCGTCAAACTTCCCAGTTGAGTATGAGAGAGACTACAGACACACCCAAAACATTATCCCACCAAGCAGCCCTGGATTATCTGACTCTTTTTCTGAGCCCGATTGTTTCCTATCCATTTCTTTTCCTTCCCTAACTCCTTGTTCAAAATTGCTGTGACGAGCCACCAATGAAAGCTGCACTGTAGATGTGTTCACATGCCCATGTACCCACTTTCTGTCCAGCAGGGCCTGACTTCCTGCTCCAAAGGGCTTCCTCTGTTGGCTAAATGGTTTTTTTAGAATCCATGTCACAGAAGAAAAAAAAATATCTTCAAGAGCCATGAGGTGTGAAAAGTCTTCTTTGAGGTTCAGAGAATCATAGACTGTAAATATATAATGGAGGAAGCCTGAGTGACGTCACCTTATCTGTTACTGCAGGGGGCTTTGGAAGCCCGTCGATGGCGGTCACCATGCTGGAAATGCTTTCTCACCCCAACTTTCTGTCAACCTAACGAGAGGCTAACAGCTGGAGCTGAGGCAGGTTTTAAGCCTCTTCATTTAAGGTTTCTATGTATTTCAGAAAGTTCACATTTCACAAGTTCACCGTTTTACGGACTACAGGAACTTTGCCATAGTTCTAGGAACTTTTGGAACCCTCCCCCTTTTTGACTGATTCTCTAACGCAGGAACCATGAACTATTTTAGTTCCTAGTATCCCTCTTAGAGGAACCTTTTTAGCATACCATGGTGGTGCGAATGCAGACAGAGTGTGTAGTTCTCAGGGAACTCAGAACTTTTTGGTCCAAAAACACCTATCGTCAGAACCCAACAAATTCAGTTTGGGCCGGTTATAACAGGATTGATCAAAGTGTCTTTAAGTATATTTTTCTCAAACTTAACTGTGATTTTTAATGCAAAACTTGAGCTACAGTATGATTTGAATGCACTACTTTTACCTGTAATTAATTATTGTATTGTCACTAAAATAACAGATCTGGGCATGTCTCTAATAAGTACCACAACTTTCCAAAGCACCAGAATCCTTCCTCTCTCACAGCCTCGTAACAAATCGAACCTCAAATCAGAGTGAAATGATAAAAATCACAGGAACAGAAACAAATATTTTGCTAGAATTAGTCAATGCTATTGACTAGTTTCAGTGATGAGTGAAGACCAAGACAAACACATCCACCCACACATACACACACACACACACTCCACATTTTCATTTATTTTCATTAAGCTGGAGTAGCTCCCCACAGCAGGAAAACTGCCCACACAGCAGGAAAATGTGAATATGCTGAACATCCATCATCAAGATTTCTTGGTCAGTCTAGTGTTTAAAAAAATAAATAATTACAGACATCAACATTCTGCCTGCTCCTCACCTGTGGACGTAGTGTAGCTGGTGAACGGAGTCGATGGCCAGCACCATCTCAGCCAGGTAGAACTTGGCCATCTCTTCAGGCAGACGGTCTTCAAACTTACTTAGCAGAGTGAGCAGATCTCCACCCACATAGTAGTCCATGACCAGGTACTAGAAAAGAAGAAGAGGCAGGCAGAGAGGAAGAGGATGAGAGTTAACATCAATGACAAGAACACTACAAAAAAGGAGAAACAAAGGTGAAGACTTCAATAACTTCATTTAAACAACAAGACATGTAGTGTGAACCAGTGAGATGATTTATGTAGAAAACACTCAAATAAAATCACACAGAGACGTCACAAATATGGAGCACTCCTTCTTCCCATCCCCTCACTCTACTCTCCATTTTTGTTTTCCACAAAGTATCATTACTTCAGAGGGGCACTGAGGCTTTTGACTTTTGAGGCTTTTTACTAAAAATAGATGTCTGGTCAGGCAGCGATGTATATTTTTAAAGCTTGGGGAGTGTCCAGCGTGAAGCATTTGTTGTGAGAATGTGGGAAATGGAATGACAAGCAGTCCTGGCATTTGAACTCAGGGTCACACAGAGAGGACAGACTGTCAGCATGGAAAGAGTACGATTGCCTCCAGCAGCCAATGAAAGCTGAGAAGAGCTTGGCCGACGACCCAGTCAGCGAGCTCTAAAGTCATTCTTTTGGTTTTTACATAAATGTTTTCTGGCGGTGTTAACTGCTGTTGCCCAGTTTCCTTCAATTCTAAGTCATATTGTACTTTGTGGTAAGAAGTGAATGTGCTGTTCAGCGCCTGGCAGGTCACCAGCCATCATGCAGAGCCAGTGCTGTTTTCTATAAATGAACTCGCCAGTAAAGGGTGAGAAAGGCAGGTGGAGCTACACAGTAGACCACTGTGGTTGTTTCTTTGGAAAGTACCAACGTTTGAATGTGCTGAAAGCAGGTATTATGGTGAGGGGGGGCGATACTCTAAAGGGAATCAGATAAGGAAAGGTTAAAAGTTGCTTGTGAAAGGTCAACATAAAAAAAAACTGGAAGGAGAATTTCATGGAATACACTGAAGGGTGTCAGTGTAAAAAAAACAACAACAGCTTGATCCTGAATATACACATTTTAAAAGAGAACAGGAAAGAGAAGGCCGGGTTACCAGATTATTGTCGTCTTGGAAGGCGTAGTGCAAGGTGGTGATCCACTGGCAGTCCCCGTTTACCAACACATCGCGCTCCTCCCGAAAACACGCCGTCTGAAGAGAGACACACCATGAAATTCACGCTTAAAGTAAACACCTTCTGTTGCAAATGTTGAATGGAATACAGTGCTCTGACCCAAGGACTCATGAGCATGAGGTGGCTTGTTGTTTATTTAGCTTAGTATTGATCCTCTGTGTACATTCACATTCATTCATAACCATTAATAACCGGGCTGATGTTAGCTTTCTGCAGTTACCGGATTTCTCAAAGATAACATAAACAGGAAAGTCCTTCTTTGAATGAAACTGAAGGGAGAATGTGAGTTTTCACAGATGAAACCTGACTGCTTGGCCATTTACAGTTTAACATCTAAGGGGTATTAACAAGGCTCAGTCCCCTTTCACCCCTTACCCCTACCCCTCGTTTTCGAGTTCCACTTTACCCCTTTGAACAGGGCTGCAAGGGCTAGAGGTAAAATCCTTCCCCTCTGACATGGGACAACCCTTCAAAAGCCGGATACGTCATCAGTAGAAGCCGACTGCAATGATGTAAAAGGACGCGACCAAGTTGCTGGTCTTTCCCAATATGCAGTATATATGTGTTACTGGCCTTTGTGTGAGCTATGGGCAGATTTATGCGCTTGTCAGCATATGTATAGAACAAAGACCCATAACCTAGTGAGGAAAGCCAGACTACTTTGAGTATTGGGTTGTACTTTTTCAAAAATAACAATAAAAAGAACAAGACATGATCACAAAGAAAAATATGTGTTGTTCTAAACACACCGAGAACTCTTCCTGATCGGTCAGTCCGACTGCTTCAACTAGCTATGAACGTAACATTCCTCAGGCTACAATGTCATGGACTACAAATACGGCTGCCTTTGTTAAAAAAAAAAAACTGATCAGCTTCTTGGATAAAAACAACATCATAACATCATAATTTGGTTTCTGATCCTGATCCTCAACATAATGACCCTGGTGTCATGTGTGCATGGAACTGGTTTGCAGACGACGATAGTTTCTCAATCATGCTCGACGAAAAAAGGAAACACTTTTCTATTTTTAAGAGTAAAGTACATTTCATTGATCACAGATGGATTTCTGTTTAGTGTTTGTAATGTTGATAAACTGAGTGTGCAGGAGTCTTCCATAGGTTGGCCTGGGCACTGCCACCTTTAAAAGAAATAAGGCGAGAAATTCCTTTTCTTTTTTTTTGACCATTTCTTAATTCCCTGATCAGATGAAATGATCCAATCCGTGAATCAAATCTTTGATCGGATCCAGCGGAAAATAATACGTAATTATCTCAAGTAAATCATCTAAAACAAACGTGCATGTGAAACCCAAACACAATTTATTCTTTTGGCGAGTAAAAATATGCTTGACTTGTGAATTTTTCATCTACCTGCCGCCTTGACTGCTGAGTCAAAAGGTTCATGTCTCCGTCTACAGTCACAGTGATATGCTCCGTGTGCACTGTCTGTACATCTGCTGCACTACACTGTTTCCCATGTCCAGGCATTTGCCAATGCAGCAGGGACTAGTTTTGGCCTATGACGTATGAGGCATGAAGACTGAAGACCCAGGGGAGCGACAGGAATGTCAGACTGTCAGGAAGAGGTCAATGAAAAACAAAAACCTGCAGCTTGTGCAGCTCGAGCAGAAACATGTTCTGCAAGCACTGATCAATAAAGGCCTGATATGAATTTAAATAAACTGTTCTGTGGTTTCTATTGACAGTGGACAGATTTTGAAGTCTATCTTTGTAATTGTTTAATAGATTTCCCCTCCACCGCTGCAAAGGCCCAAGTATACAAAGTGATGCTCACCTCCGCTCGCTTCAGCATCTCCCACTTGTTTAGAATCTTCATAGCGAATACCTTGTCAGTGTTTTTTACTTTTACCACTGCAACCTGCAAAAGAAAAAGACAAGAGTTAATAACATGTTTGAATCATTTGTATGAAAGTAATAGCTACTTAGCTAATCATGTGAAGCATGTTGAAAACATAAAGCAACAGGAAAATAACCTATTTTATATCTAATCGCTGCAGCAACAAGAAACTGAAACACAAGTACATGATGATAGAGCATGGGGCTAAGTCCACAAACAACAGATAGACAGAGTACGAAGCAAAAAGGCTTCTTAAAGAAAGAATGTGCGACTTTTTGAACACCATGTAAATACAGCTCGGACATCACAGAAAGCGGGACTCACGCTTCTCACTCATTGTAGTAGAGTCATGACTCAGAGAGACATTTATATAGGATGGATTTCTGTATTTATGTGTAAAATGTCTAAACATTCTTCCTGTAAGTCATCATGATGAATCACAATCATTTAAATTCCTTACAAGTAATGAGAGTTAAACATTAATAAAGCAACAGGATGATCTGCGGCCTTGAAAATCATTACAATGGCCTGGAAGTTCATGGCCCTATGTCATTGAACTGAAGTGTCTCCAAGAGTCCATCAAAAGTAAAAAAAAAAAAAAAAAATACAATAAAAAAAAAAAAAGAATAAAACAGCTGACCAGATAAACGGATGGAAACCCTTGAGGTAAAGAAAAAGACAGACTGCAGAGTAGAAGAAAAGCAGCGGAGGGGAAGGGAAGATCACAGGCAGGAAGTGACTACAGATACTAAAGTGCTGACCTAAAAGGACAACAGATGCTCTCCACCTGGATACACACTTACACTCTTTCAACACACACACACACACACACACACACACACACACACACACACACACACACACACACACACACACACACACACACACACACACACACACACACACACACACACACACACACACACACACACACACACACACACACACACACACACACACACACACACACACACACACACACACACACACACACACACACACACACACACACACACACACACACACACACACACACACACACACACACACACACACACACACACACACACACACACACACGATTCATGCTTCCTCCTTACATGATCTGCAGTAGAAATACAAAAAAAAAAGCGCTCTCACAACCGTGTCCAGTCATTTATAAATGGACACAGATCAAAGGTTAAAGGACTGATTTGCACAGATGAGATGTTTGGAAGCGAAATGATGAAAGGTTCATGGAAAGGATTAATTACTAAATTAGTCAAAACAAGTCTGTTTTTCATGATATATCAACACAACGTATCAAGCAGCTGTTCAAAAATCTGATCACTTTATCCAACTCATTCATACATGGCTCAAAGTACAATGTGGCAAGCATCAGATAAGGCACCTAAAAACAATATTTGTTGTCTAGGTAGAGCTAGAGTGCCTGACACTTGTAAATGGTTAAAGGACTTGGACGTCATGAAGAGGCATGACATGTTTGTAGTTGCCATGGAAACACCAGAAGTTACGCCAAAATTGCTGCATAAGGAAGCGTGAGCTGCTACTGAAAGCTGCCGTACTGTACTGTATGTGCTGCTGTGATGAAAACATCATGTAAATTATACTTAGATACATCGTCAGTAAACATATTCTCTTCCTCAGGTCGGTTTTACTAAGTCAACGCTGAGTTCATTTTCATCGGCGTCATCTTTTGTTATTGTTTTGATTGAGAGTCCCCTGGCGGCAGAATTTACATACTGTGGGTTTAAGATGACTTCTGACTTTGTGTTTTTATTTTAACTAGATTATGATACAACTTAAACTTTCCTTGTTTTTTATGGTCTTCTGATATTTACCTTTTTCAGTGTAAACAATATGTTTATTAAGTGGCTGCTGTTTTTGCCGATGCAAAGTCTTGATATAAAATATATAAAAATGTTTAAAGCATAAATGCTCCCATTTCAAAGAGTCCTTTTTAGTGACATAATTCATGTATGAAGGACTTAAAGTCCCAGCTGTATCTATTGTGAATCTAAACAAACACTAACATCACCCACTACTATAAATGTATGTTAAATTCAATACTGGCCAACCTTTAGGTAACTACAACTCATGTTCAGTTGAACAAACTACCTGCTTTTATCCCCTAGATAATAAGTCCTTACAGTCCAACCTTTGTTCTACAATCTCACAAACTCAACCCGTGTTTAAGCTGCATCACTCTGTTTGAAAAATGACTTCAATGCTGGAGATCTAAAAAGCTACTGCTTGGCGTTGCTCCCTCTACTTTTCTGTTTGTCATACCCTCATGTACCGTCTCAACAACATAACAACTGCCAACTTTCCCCTCCCTGATAATTGCTGAACAGTACCATGTCAAGCTTCCTCGGCTCTGCCTCCACATTTTGCCAAAAAAGGAGCTGCACAAGCTGCTGTGACAAACCACTGCAGCTGACTCCCAGAGCACATGTTCATGCAGGCCTCCACCATGGCTGATTTCTTTTAAACCTTCTTTACATATTTTTTAATAAACTGTAAAGCATCAGTCCATTTTTTATTTGGTCTATGGATCTTTATTGTATACAAAGATATGGATTCATAGAAAAGGAAAAATACACATGGAAGTAAGCAGACGGAGGAATTAGTAAGTGTCCTGGACAGACAGACGCACAGATAGAAGAAATGTGAAACAAACTCAGGCGTCCCATGCAACAGAGGGGTCTGTAGTCTATTAAATGAGCCGGGGAATGCTGCTAATGCAATACAATGATAACATTCCTGCAGTGTTTGGATTTCCCCTAGTGATCCCTCGGCAGAGAAGAAGAGGAGCGAGGAGGAAGAGAGAAGGAAGAGAGGAGGAGGAGAGCAAACTGTTCTTGGCCATTACTGAATGTTTTTCTCTTTTCTGCATCTCTTTTCCTCACTGTTCCTTCCTTCAGTTCTTCCTTCCAGTCAAGTCTAGTGTCACGTACAGATCCAAAAAAAAGACTGATAGCATTGTTTTCTCCACTATCACAGGCTACAGCTATTATGGATACAAGTTGGTGTTCTCCTTTGTTCTGCCACTGAAAAGGATTTGTCTCTACTGAGTGTGGTGGACTGATCATTGAAAATGTGCTTGATCTTGTTTGCTGGTATTTAATACAGTGTAGTTTATCTAATTAGTCAACAGGCCAAATATTTGATGGTATCAAAGTCAGGATGAAATCAACACATCTATGTGCAAAAAGCAGACAAACAATCAAGCAGTAGAATAATGTATCACACTGACTGACGTTTAGTGACTCATTCATCGCTAATGTGATGACATCTAAAGCCAGGCTAGTCACACCAACAGAGCCCTGGCTAATGGGAGCCTTTTCAGAGGCGGGAGGTCACTTGTCCATTCATCAGACGAGCCCTGAATGTCACAAACCTCGGCCATTTCTCTGCCTACTGCTGACAATGGGAGGATGGAATCAAAACATCCTGCATTCAAGCTCTCTCGCCCTCCTTTCTGACTCTCAAGCATTTTATTCTTGACTTTGTTTTCCTTTGTTCCTCCACCTGGGTCTGTCTACCCCTCTGTCTTTGTTACTCTCTGAAGCCATCCCAGTTCTCTTAATACTCCTACTCGTTTGTGTTTAGCTGATCTGATCTTTGGTCAGATTGGCTGTCAAAACATTCATCCAAGTGGAACTTAGTAAGCCTTCCTAACTTTGTGATGCTAGGAGCGTTAATAAAGTGGTGTTTGTGCTCAGCAGTGTGAAACACCTCTGAGGTGTCTTAAGATGACAGTACTAACACACCTGAACTGAAAACTGTCAAACTGACTTCAGGTTCATGTTTTCTGTCAGGTAATGCTATTTATGCTGTCAACCTGCATATTTATGTACCCCTCAAAACTGCTCCATGCCTCTTTGATACTAAGGCTTAAAAGAAAGAAAAAAAAAGGCACATAAAAAAGTTTATAATAAAACGGTTAATTTAATTTATATTACCAACCCATCCATGGTGCCAGTAGAGAATATGTCCCATGTTAATAAAAAGGCATGATCAATACAAATTTCATGACAAAAAAATGTGGATTAATTGGAAAACGATTCATCTCACTCACCCCTAAAGACTAAGAGTTTGAACCTTTTAAAATCTAATGATTCGATTCCAACCGATTCCTGATGGCATTCCCCGTTTGTTACAAAGAGATGCTTATTTCAGGATCTACTCCAGTCTGCTATGATACGATGTACTTCACTTTTAGCAGACGCTTCAAACTGAATACGTCTAGTAAAGCTTCCTCTTACCTGGGGGATCATATCGTCTTATAGTCCTATTGTCTATTTTAAATAAAGCTTGTTCTTCTGATAAAATCTGATTTGCAATGAGTTGATTTGGCGAAGAAGTATTAAAGTACCATTAAGTTTGACAACCGTTATCTAATTTCCATCTGCACCATATTTACAGTTTCAGTCGAACTATTCAGTAAACAAGTAATCAGCCGTTACAGATAGTGGTACAAAGTGTGACACCAAACCAAAGGTGTACAACTACTCCTTCAACCGCTACAAACCACCAACACAACATGTCATCCAGCTCAGGTTGACCTTGTTACAGAATCCACATTACAAAACATGGGACAAGTATTTTTCTGTTGGGTAATTCATGAGTCCCTGGCCCTGTGACCACAATGATGTCTCTGAAGCTAACCTGATTTATCCGTCATCTTAAACTTGCACTAGCACAGCTAAGTGAATAAGCACTAGAATGTCGCCACTAGGTAGCACCATTCATGATTCACACATCCCTCAGCAAAACAGGCCCTACACACACACACACACACACACACACACACACACACACACACACACACACACACACACACACACACACACACACACACCAGCACTCTTCCAGAGACTCAAGTGAGCACGTTTGTATATTGGCGTGATGTGGTGGTACTGCAGCTACATGCAAGCAGGCAGGTGTGCCCACATCCATCTCAATCTATCAATCTTTTCTTTTACAGTGTTGGTTTATCTCTCCGCCTATCAGAGCGTTGTAAAAGGAACTCAGGAATTCACTAACTTGTTTGTACAGATGTCGTATAACAATTTAAGAGATGAAATGTTTCCAGGCATTTAGCATTCAATTCACAGCAGTAACCCAACTTTTTCTGATCATCTTAAAAGGGGCAAACTGATTCTATACCAATGGAAAGGTTGTCAGCAGATGTACAGATGTAAGGTCTTTGCAGGACACTGACATTATGCAAGAGACTTGGCTGAGGACCACAATACCTGTCCCTTCAACATTCTCCAGCTTTGACATCATTACCTGAAACCGTGTGACATAAGTATTTCAACCTCCCTACAGGCATAAAAAAGCCGATCACTAAATAAATAAACAAATGTAAAGCCACACTGGATGCTTTCACAGGACAGCAGAGTCATTTACTGCTCAGGGTTACGTGTAAAGAAGAATTCAAATGTTTTGTTCAAGCTGCAAGTACAGTCATGCTCAGCCTCATGCAGAGGACTAGTAGTGCGCAGTGCTGCTGGAATGTAGTAGAAAGTAGTCTACTATCAAACACAACAACACCCTCCACCTTAATAACTGAGGTATTAAGATATAAGAGAAAACAACCTTTTACTGGCTGGTATTAACTACACATCAATGTGTGAATTATTCCCAGAGGAAGAACTTGGATTTGGAGAATACTCCTCTCTTAACAGACACCTTCATAAAGAAGAGTACACAGCAGGCGATGTGTCTATGAGAGAACTACAAGCTTAACCTATAACACCTGTTTTTTGTGCAAAAGAGAAAAAAGGGGAAACCCAAATTGCAGGTTCTCAACCTGTAAAGTAATTGATTACTGCATGGTTTCGTCGGGCGTAAAAAAAAACAAAGTGTATATTACCTCTCCGAAGGCTCCTCGTCCAATCACCTTAAGGATCTCAAAGTCTTCCTTGTGCAGGCGCATCTGCTTCACTTTGGAAGTGAAGGGTTTAGCTGTTGAGAGAAACAAGAGAGATGTAACGTTAGTTTGAAAGTCACTCAAGAAGTGATGCATGATAGACTTTGAGTGAAGAGGATAGATTACTCTAAAACACACATCGAGGTTCCACAGTATGTCCTGCACACGTGAATATCAAGCACTACCAGAGATTAATACTTCTTACATTAAAGTGTCTGTGAAGGTTCTCAATCATCCAGATCATAGTAACTCTAAGATTATTCAACACGGTAACTGCAACTATTTATTTGCCTGAAATAAATATTGTCCAAATCGAACACCACTTTTTGGACATACATTATAAAGACAAACACAAAACTGTGGATAGTAAATTCTCAGCGGTTGGACAAATGTTTCTATCAATAAAGCACTGAGTTAAAGTGACTTAAAAGTGTTTATTGACCAGTTGGACTGTTGGAACATTCCCACTGAGAAACAGAATCTCTTTTGCTGGAGTCCGGGCCAAGACAGCAGCAGAAAGAATTTGCATAAAAGAACAAAAAAATAACTTTTTAAGGAAGATATGCCAAATGCAAATTCACCCAACAATGAAGCAGCCGCATTAAACAGAAAAAAAAGAAATAGGAAACAAATGGCATGCCTGCATGCAGTATCACAGCACTCAATTACTGATAGAAATGTTGCTTAAATAAGCATCTTTGCACCAAAAAAAGTTTTTTTTTTCCAAAGAATGACCCTTTTTTTTGCCTTTATTTCAGAGATAGGACGGTGGATAGAGTTGGAAAGCGGGGAGAGAGAGTGGGGAAGTGTGAAAGTAGCCACAGGCCAGTTTTGAACCCAGGCTGCCCGCTTCAAGGACAACAGACTCTGTTCATAAGGGAAGGCGAACCTATATTGAACTTGAAATGCTGAACAAAGATGATTCTTGACTACTCTAGAAGTAGTTGGGGGCACTGGTAGCATAGTGGTAAGTGTGCACGCTCCATATACAGAGGCTATAGTCTTCAAAGCGGGCGACCTGGGTTTGAATCAAAAAATAAAATACCTAAAATAAAGGCACAAAAAGCACAGGCTTAAGGATATGTGTTACAGTCATTTGGTAACCCACAAGAACCCTAAATGTTTCCATAACCCTTACAAGGCTACCATCCCATTCTAAATGCATGTTTTTCATATTGTTGGTGACCACCTGTACCCCTGTACAGCAAATGACCCCGGACACAGAGAGACTGGATGATAAAGCTGGCTATTGTTCCGCCTGCAGCTATAGTTCCTTGTGGAAAAATGACCTGGGAGGGATCTGTGGGGGTAGCCAGCGTCCTCTCACAAGGCTAAACAGATTCCATCTAAGGCTAACAAAGTCAGCATTTCCCTCATTTGTGAAGAGCTATTCAACCACTTCCTGGTTTACATGATCCCAGCAGGCCAAGGATAACCTGAATTGGCTGCCAGTTCACTAAGGTCAGTCTAATGGTTAAACTGATACGTGTTCTGATAACAAAGAGAAGAACAACAGAACTTTTTGTTTGAAGAGCTGCCTGTCACCATGTGAGTAGTTTTGTGCTTTACAGCAGCAAGATTAGCCTTATTTTAGCATCACTAGCATACAGACAAGTAAGCAAGCACATGTGTGACATTTACATACTGGCGCACTTTTGGTTAATAAAAGACTACATCTACATCTTCTATGCATCTTTCAAAGTTTTCTTGCATTTCTTTCTGTTTGTGTGTTTGTATCGTGGGTCAGCTGTCTTACAGCAAAGCTGACACTCTTGGCCCATCTCCACTCCCTCACTGACAAAACATCATTCCAAACTCATCTTGTTGCGGTGACTTAACAGAGCTCCTGGTGTTGAGGAAAGGACAATCTTCCACTGTGAAACAGAGACATGCCTGCTGGAAGTGAACAGACAGGTCACTCACAGCTCAACAAGCTCTCTCACTTCCACACTCCCACCCTGAATCCTTCCTCACAGCTGACCTGGCCTGCTATGACCACAGGGCAGAGGGAAAGCAGGACCGGTGGAGTGTGCCATGCCCCGACATGCACTACTACAGAGCATTGGCACACATCTTTAGGAGGGTGATTCAGCGACGGGCAGTTTACCAAGACTTCACCACAAATCTGCAAAATGATGATGAACAAGACTGTGACAATTAACCCAACTGGTCTTTTCTTACAAAGTGCCCTTTGTGCATCCTTGCCTCCCGTTCTTCTTCTTGGAAATTGGAATAATAGGCTGTTAGATAATGATTTATTATCTAACAGCCTATTATTTCATTTTCAACAAATACCTCAAAACTAGGACAGAGAATGATCCACGGCATGCTGACCTGGAAAGCCCAAAAGATTGCTTGCTCATCCTATCAGATCCAAACAGCAGCTAAGACATTTGTAATATGGCTGGCAGGCAGAATAAACTCTCTACTTTCAATCTAATGCACATTTAATTTACTGGACCACCAACCACAAAACCCATCTCAATCTATGAAGAAGGGATAACTCAGCATGTGATATTTAAACGTTTGTTTCTGTTGAAGAAATCTTGGAGAAACTGGACTCCTAGTTTGATTAATAAAGACTGATGACTGATTGGAAGAGAGTGGTTGCTGGTCTCAAAGACAGATTCATAAGCAACTATTCAGAATTACCAACATTTTGCTCTGAGCTTGTGGCCATTTTCACCACACATCCATTTCCTGTAACTGCACCAGCGTCCTAAATCTGACAGTCAATGCATGCAGGGGATTCACAGTTTCTGGCAGGATAATCCATATTATGCCATACTATTTGGCAGAGTTAAAACAATAAACAATAAGATAAGAAGTGAGTTATTTCATACAGATGTTTTTCACTTTTACAAACTCTTCCTATAGTTGCACTTCCAAATTGATTTAACCAGCATTCCTAAATTGAATGTCAGGATCAGGATGTGTGGCTACAATAGACTTTTTACACAAGTAATAACTCATGTGCATTTCAACTGTTGACAAAGTGTTACTTTGTATTTTCTCAAAATGCAGTCATAACCTTAAGCCTCCTTTTTTTATTTGTTTAGTAAATTAAAATATAAGGAATATGTGGTTACATTTTTTATCAGTCTTTTTCAAATGGTCAGGCAACTGGTATGTTACAGCCAGTAACCAAAAGCGTTTTTGTGTTTATCATCAATGGCTGATGTGTCTTAAATACGAAGACAAAATGTGTACGGACTGCAAAGATCAATAATCTTTAAATTGCCCACACTGGCAACTTTATTGAGGATAGAAATATGTATATGCACAACAGTGTTTCCCCTAGGTTTACAGCGTTGGGGGGGTGGGGACAAGCCGACACAAACACTTGAAGGAATCTTGGTGTTCATGTGTTACTTTTCATGACAGCTGTCCTTTTCTATCGGAAAGGTATCCTTAAATGACTTCTTTCCCTGATTTCCGACTCTATCCACTATCCTATCTCTACAATAAAGGCACAAAAAGCCCAAAAATAAATCATTGTGCAGTGTTTCCCCTACCAATATAATGGTAGGGGAAACACTGCACAATGATTAAGCTATATCCTATCCGGGTCTGAAAAAGGGCATAATGAGTCAGGGTGGAAGACGCTTAATGACACAGACAAAAGCATTAGACACTGATTGTGTCATTCAAATTTCAAAGTGTCTTAAGTCAGTATTCAAAACCAAAGTCCAGTGATACTTGGTCTGCATTGACAAAGTCATCTGACAAGGATGAAACTTTGAAAGGTCGAAACTGTTTAATGGTTAGAATACATGTTGGTGTAACTCTGGTTGGTGTAAGTCAGAGCTAACAGGGTGGCAGGCGAGAGAGTCGGGCTAGCTGAGCGGGAGAAAACACTGATTAGTAGCTGCATGCTGACTCAGGAGCTCCACTAAACCAGCCACATGAGAAATGTCTTTCATCTCTGAGGCAGGAGCCCACAGGCCCTGTCCACAACAAAAGCACACATACAAACATAGGCACATACAAATATGTGCACACACACAGCCAGATTTAGTTTGCTTACATCTGACACACAACTGATGACTATGTCATGGTCTGGCCTTGGCAGAATAACCACAGCCAAAGATATTATATTAATTGCTTTTCTGGAGAGGAAAACTCTCGGTCCTCTCCAGCAGTAGGTAGTTTATTAATGCACAAAGAAGCTATTAACCTGATATTCTTCTGGGCTGCAATTCATAAACAGAAATGAATTGCGTGTATCTGAGTGTTTTGGGAATAATAGGCTCACATATCAGTATGCAGGGTCAACATATCAAACATCTCGACTCAAACAAGAAGTGCCTGTACTCACTCACTAAGCTCACCCACGTTTACACAGGGATCAATGTGTCTGTACTTTCCCTGCAGCAGAGATGGATTCATATGACGTACTGCATCCACGTTTACAACAGAGAGTAAAAACATACCATACCGTTTGCTCATACATCTCAACTTGCTGTCAAAATATACAGGTACACCTAAACATAGCAACTGTTGCTGTGACGAGGTGTGGTAGGAACCCCTGGCAACGCTTAGGAAGAGGACGATCCAAGCTTAAACATGACCGGAGGAGTGCTTTGTTATTAGAAGGTTTTGCAATGGGTAGAACCAACATTGGAAAAAGATGACATGTTATTCACATTGGTGAACTGCATGCTTTGTGGAGAAGACATCCATCCCTCAGAAACAAAACCAAGACATAGACACAGAAACATTACAGCACTCACATATACTTGCTAAATACACATATGTTCAGTAAAAGGCCTTAGGATGTAGTGAAACTGGAAAAACACGAGTGACGCCAGCTAATCCACATAGCTAGACTGGTTTAGCCCAAAATGCTGAGCGCTTATCAGCCCCATCTTTCTCCATACCGACAAGAGAAGTCAGAGCCTTTCTGTGTGAAACTTGGTAACTACAGGCAAATGTGTTCACTTAGCAGCAGGCCCACAAATGATATGCTTAGTACTCACAACCGGCCTCAGCCTGGATCTCTTCCATGCTATGTCTCCAGGGTGGGTTCATGGGAAATTTGTCAGTGTTTCTCTGTGTGTGTGTGTGTGTGTGTGTGTGTGTGTGTGTGTGTGTGTGTGTGTGTGTGTGTGTGTGTGTGTGTGTGTGTGTGTGTGTGTGTGTGTGTGTGTACTGGAGTGTAGCGAGTATTACAAAGTTACACAGACATTGTTTTTGTGTGTGGCTGAAAGCTGGGTGTAACTTCCTTATGTTTTGTAATAAAAGTAACTGAACTTCAAATGTCAAAATCATAATTATGTTGTTCTTTTCAAGATGTTCAAATTCATGTTGTTATACTGCAAAAAGGTATTGTAGGTGTTGCACCACATAGTAAGTATGATGACTGTTAAGGGATTGTTGTGGGTGTGCTTTACGATCTGTGTTCTTTAGTGCAAAATGGCACACCCAATACTTCAGTCAATATTTCATCAAACAAACACATACAGTCACTTGATGTGTAATACTTTCACTGAGTCCAAGGGTAGATGTGTGTGACACCCTGTATCAACATATGGCCAACATTTTTTAGTTTTTTACAGAATGGATGGTACAGTCGTGGTCTGTGAGTTGCTGTGCCATATTTGGTATTTTAAGTGTATTGTCTTCACAACCATCCTCCCTTCTGCTGCTCTTGGTTCAGCCCTCTGCTAGTGAGTCTGAAATGGACATAAAGTGGGAACTCATGCTGAGAAGTATATGGGGAAAAATATGGAATTTTATGTTGCAGTTGTTCAAATTACTTTCTATGTATAACTTTCTATTTCGGAAAGAAACAAATGTATTTACCAACATCCAAAAGGTAAATGATAAATGGACTTGGGTTTGTTTAGCTCTTTTCTAGTCTCCTAGACTGCTTTTACACTACATGTCACATTCTCCTTTTCAAAGCACATTCACACATTGATGGCACATAAAGTGGCAGCATCAGTATTAACTTATCTCAATCACACACATTCGCACACCGCTGGCTCTGCAACTTGGGAGCAATTTGGGGTACAGAGTTTCTTTGCCCTAGAACACATCGACAAGTGTCTGCAGGAGCAGGTAATCGAACCCCCCCGCCTGCTGTTTGAGAGATGACAGACTCAGATTGAGCCACTGCCGCCCAAGATGTAAGTTTATCGATCTGGTAAATTAAATATGATGCTCCACTTGAATTCAAAATAGAAAAGAAAGGCCATGAGCTAAATTTTATATATTTTTTATATGGAGAAGAAAGAAAATATTTGTTGTCATTGAATAGAACTGAATCTGTGATATTTGCCAACATTGGTGACTATCACAGGTGCAACCAAAGAATTATTAAAAGTCCAAATGTTGAATTTTAATTTACATTTGTATGTAAATTCTGGCAGTGTAGAGACCAACTATCACAAATGAGAGAAGCACCTGAGTGTTTGTAGGCTGAGGTGGAAAGGAAACAGTGAAGTTCTAAAAGAAATGATTGGATTCAGGCTGGACTGAGTCCTTTCAACAACTGAGGCATCGTCTGCTTTTTAGGAATTACCACAAATCAGACCTTTTTAGGATAGAAGATGACTGCTGTGTAAAAAAAATAACATACAAAAAAACAAGCTGAAACAAAAGAGGGAGGAATGGAGAAAGCAATCAGATTGAGCTCCTGGGAGAAAGTGGGACTGAGCAGGAGGGTGAGAAAGGGAAAGAGAGGAGTGACAGACAGAACACACTCAGCAGCTGAGCCAGTTACGGTTAATGTCCAACCCTTACACCAGCACCGAGCTCCAACCCCATCAACAGTTCCAGAGTGGGACGGAGGGACATCTGGAAGCCATAATGGGGATTATTTACAACCACAGTGAGGTAACGACACAAAAATGCCGCTCGCAGGAGAGACAAGGGAGACAGAGATGGAGAAAAAGGAGACAAAGAGAGAGAGAGAGAGAGAGAGGGGGAGAGGGAGAGAGAGAGGGAGGTTTTCCAGGATATGACATCTGAAGGAAAAATGGTGGAGAGTTGAGTAAGAGACCCGGGATAGCCTCTCCTTCCAATCGACCGTGGCAAGACCGCTGGAGGAGGTGAACTTATCACACTTCATAAGCAGACTGGGAGTTTTCTTACTCTGTGTAAACCTTTGCTGAGGAAATACTCTGCGTCATAAAAAAGGAGCAAATGATACGACTGAATTACACTGCCAGGGTCATAAATGGGCAGCCATTACTATAGGTGATTTTTTTCTGATTTAATAGCTGACAAATACAACTGATGGAAAGAAAAAGTGTGAAGTCACTGACTTCATGCATCTGGCATTCAGGGATCCTTTTTTTAAGGTCAAGCAAAATGTACTAGTTTGCAGTTCCCTGTGAAGTCACATGGTCAGAGGTTTTTCCTAAATGATGCTGCCGGCCCCGGCTGTCTGTTACATTAACTTCTGATTCAAAATGGCTACGTATGTGACATTTCAGTGCCTCTGTGTCAGCAGATACCCGAAGCCAACTCATGCTGTACCCACCAGCTTCCGTATCATTTTCCTGCCAGAGCAACTTCTTTTCCTTAAACTGGGAGACATGTTCAGCTTTTATGCTTATCTAAAAATAGTCTATATAAACTACCCAACCGCAAAATAACAACAGAAGTTATTTATTTGGTGTTTTAAGAACAAGAAAAAAACTATTCCAGACCTATAATGCGCTTTTTCTCTTAAATAAAGGCTTTGGTCTCCTTGAAATAACAGCTGCTTTATTATGAAAGAGCTTCCTGGTTGAAACTGTGAAATGGGAACTAAGTGCTGAATAAATAGCACGCCAAGGTCAAAGCAAATGAGTGTGATTCTACTAACTTAGTCCTTAAAGGGAAAGTGAGTCATTGCCAGAGGCACTTCCAAAATACAACCCTTTTAGCAATTCAACTGCAAGTAGCCTGAAAACATCCAGTAAATTACCTAAATTACAGGAGAAAATAGAACCAGGGCCCTTTAAGTCACAACCAGAGGTATTCCCAACAGATGTGTTTAGAGAGGCACAACCAATAAAAGTGTTTCTTTCGTGTCTCGATCTCTCATAGGACACAAACACAGCTGCTGATCCCAACATGAAGTGCCAAGGGGCACTGACAGCACCCCAACACAGATTTGGCTATATGATGCATGTGAGCTATCATAGGGGTGGGGGCACACCATTAAATCATTAATAAGTACTGGAAATTCACAGGCAAACAAGGATTCACAGCATGTAAACATGCCTGGGAGCATTAAATTGCATTTAATGCTAGGCTGCACACCACTGACACGACAATTCCCAATGCTGTCTGTCTGCAATAACCCTCCCAACCCCCTCCAACCCACCCTAGCCAACCTCAAGTTCCCCTCCGTGCCGTTTTCCTTTCCCTGCCATGCCCGCCCATTTCCCTCTTTCCATCCCTTCATTTCCATTCTTCCTCCTCAGATCTTTAATCTGACAACTTGCTTCAGCGCCTTCTTGTTCTCCAGTCTTTTCCTTTCTCCGCTTCACTGCGTCTTTCTTGTCCCATCTCACTAATAAGAGGGCAGGGATGGTCAGAGTCCTTAAACCAAACAAGCTGTGCCCCACGGCATTAAACACACAAACAGGATGTTCCCAAAATATTAAGAAACCACAAACACCAAAGAAAAGGAGGGAGGCAGGGCCTGACAAACAATAGATCAGATCTAGTGTGTGTTACACAGCAAAGTCTGCTGCAGTGAGCATACACCCAGGCCGGCAACGTGAGAAAATGAGCCTTAGAGGGGCTGGGCTACATCAGTCTCTGATGTCTGTACAGGAAGTGTTCTCACTACTTCAAAGAATTCTCCAGGCCTGTACATCGACCTCTTCAACCTCGCAAGCAAGTTGATTCACACAATTCCTGATACTATCTGTGGATTAAAAGGGACGCCTGCCAGGCCGTGTTACCCAGCTTGGCTGGCTTTCATTACTGTCTGCCACTTTGTTGGTGGTAGACGCACCAGGTGCTGCATTGTTCTTCTGCTGGTATTGATAGTAACAGAATGATGGCTGTGATAAGATGGCAAGAAAAGGATAGCATCGTACAATTCAAGTCTGACAGATAATCCTGATTATGTTGCAAGATATTATGATAACTACGTCATGGATTTATATTCCTGGAAACTTGTCAGTATTTATATTTGCTTTATCCGGATCATGTGTAATTATTCATTTCAGCAGACATACTGTATTAAGATTTAAAGAGCTCCTTCACATACAACTTTCAAACATGTTTATATTTGAAATATCCAGTTAAATCTATAAAATCAATGTGTTGCTAGGAGACTCGATCTCCACTTTGTTCAGAGTTATGGGCTTTGGACTGGCCACCTGAGAAACTGACACTGACAGCTGCATGAATCTTCTGCTTTTACTGCCAGCAGGACCACTTGCTGCTCAGTCCCAGGAACAAATGACTTTATGGCAGCCTCTGAGTGCCTTTCACAAGCCAGAGCTCCAACATCAGCTTGAAGGGCAAACAGTACAGGATGTGAAGAGCCACAGCTAGGAATACACGGCATAAGCTGTGGGAATGTTCAGAAACACAAGCAAGATTTTCCAGTACTGCATGTGTTGGCAAATTGCACATCCAAAGTCTGTAGCTGAACGGTGGAACATAGTCAACTTCAGGCAGCACCTTATAAACTTCAAGATCAATCCAATTAAAGTTGCCAATTACTTCAACAAAAGTAAGACTGGCACTGCAGGCCTTAAAGCACCACCATGTCACAACATCCTGACAGATAAAACAGCACAAGTTTCCTATTGCCTTTCTGGGATCATCCTCTCGTTTTCTCCCTCTCTCAAAGTCAGCACTTGTGGAAAATGAGGGGGGTTGTTTCTATGCAACATCCCTCTGCTTTCTGACTGGCACAGCCCAGCACTGACACTGCACCATTTAAGGGTTTGATTCCCATTGGGACCACCCATACTATAAATGGATCCACCCAAATAAATGAAAGCATCCCCTAGGTATTTGTCCTTTAAGGCCTTTAAAGCAGCAGTGAGGTCGATAGCATCAATAAGGAAATCTAGATGGAACTAGCATGGATGAAAAGGGGAGTTTTAAGTCTGGTATAATGGAGATGAAGAAGGATAAAAGAAGAGGGAAGAGGGAGGAGGGAGGATAGGAAACAGATAAGAGGAAGATAAAAGAGATGAGACAGAGAGGGATGAAGGAGAAGGATATCAGGATGATGGTAGGAGGAGAGGAAAAGCAAAGAGAGGAGAATCAAAGATCGAGAAGAAAGGATAAATCAGAGACACGTCAACTTCCATGACTGTACAACTACACTGTCTGTGCAGAGGTAAACTATTCACATACAGGCCAACACAACAACTTCTCCCTTCTATCTTGAAAAAAAACTGCTTTAATATTTTACAGATGACCTAGGTCTTTGCTATTCTACATGAAGAAGTGTTTGACCGAAGGCTCCCTGTGGCAGTGTCATGATGGAAGTAACCGAAGATCATTCTATGGAAACCTGCCCAGGCAGGTGTGGGGCTAACAGGAAGGACCTAAAGCTTTTGCCAACATGAAGGAGACAAGAAAAATGGTCAAGAGTATTTCAAGGTTAAAATTTGAAGATAAAATCCCAAAGATTTGCAAATGAATAAAAGTCAGTTTAGTCACTGATTTAGTTAACACAGTGCTGATTAAACCCAAGGCCCACTGATAAAAACCCTTTCATTTTCAGTATTCTTTGGTACTACAGTGTCAGGGTTACGTTCCCAGGAAAAATCTCAAGAGGATCCAGCTGTAGTTGTTTCACCGGAGACAGTAGGAGGAAGATGTGTACTGTTTTTGTACTGCACATTACTGAAAATTCTCAAGACAAGTGAAAATCAAACAATAGAAAAAAAAATTCAAGTGCAGGCACAGACTAGCTTGAGTAAAGTTGCTGTTTGGGCTTTATCTACATTCCACAAGCTCTCTTAGCTTCTTCAGACCGAGGGACATTAGCGAGACTCCCATGACTCACGCAGGCCAATACCAGAACACTTCTACAAAATGCACTTCTCTAATGCAGGTGACAGCCTCTGCTCCTACAAGAGTATCGGGCAGGCTGTGAAGTTAGCTGACACTGAAATCTGGAGAAAACCACAAAATTACCATTCGCTGTTCCCAAAATAAATTGGAGGGGACTGAAGTGCTACAGCTATATATACACACTCTGCTGCAGCCATGCACAACAGACACTTTCTAGGCCGCAACCAGTCCCCGTTTGCTCCAAAAAGGACTAGCTTGGCTACTAATTATAACCTGGAGAAGAAAGGTGTCAATGCTGGGACTTGTAACCAAAAGTGTCTTGAAACGATGCATCTGGTAACGGCCGGGCGTGTTAGGACGGGCCTCATGTTCAGAGCAAAATAGAGATACATGTGGACACTATTTCAAAGCAAGGAGGACACAGCAGTAGGTCGGGTTATGTAGCTGATGGGAAAGCAGAGATCAGATCAGGGCTGGAAGACCGGACCAATACTGTATGTTTAAAATAACTATTTAGCCGATTCCGATCCTGCTGTTTGTTTCATAACTTCTTTTGATGTAAGACTCCCCCTATGCCGACATTTTCTCTCATGTTGGACCATGAAAACAGGCCAGACTTTGTTCAACAGGTGACTTCATCTGCCCAATAGAACACCACTTCCCTCAATCAGCAGTTAGGTGTACTAAATGCCAGAATTAAATTGATTTGGCAAAACAAAACTCATCAGCTGCTGGCATTGCTTCTTGTCACATCATTTGCCGACGTACCCCATGTCTGTCAACATTGCCGATGTTGAACCAATGCATTATAACATAATTCAGAACAAACAAGACTATTGTCATATTTTCATAAATTGACATGACATTGCACAAATTCATACATTTTAATTGAATTC
The DNA here is from genome assembly GCF_963584025.1 of Labrus mixtus. NCBI lineage: Eukaryota > Metazoa > Chordata > Actinopteri > Labriformes > Labridae > Labrus > Labrus mixtus. The sequence continues at coordinate 22,291,507 of NC_083623.1, forward strand.
AGTTAACTGGCCAATCAATAAAAGGATCCGCCCAGGGAAAACGCAAGCCTTATCCTTTTAGGACTTATCCTTGAGCTCAGGCCCAAAGGTGTAAGCTGCGAGAACAAACAGCGGCCGAGCGGTAGCAGGCAGACACCTAGATAACAGTTACGAGACTAATGACCTCACTGATAAGCAGATTGAGTCAGCGTGGGAGGCTGCAGCGGGATGGGTGCTTGTTTTGACGAGGACCTGAGACATCTAGGTGATCACATACAGACTCTCCCAACATGCTAATAAACCACAGACTGTACTTTGGTCTCTTCCACACTCATGTGCTGGACTTAATGAAGAGTAGCAACAAGCCTGTATGACAACTGTAACAACTTCCTGACAACAAACATGTTCAGCCTGTCGACCTGCAACTGAAGCATGTAGGATAATATCACCTCTATAATCTCTTATATTCTCCGTTTCTGTTCGATGAATCAGTGAGCAGAAGGACGTTCACTGATTGAGTGTTTCCTCATCAAAGTGGCTTTAGTAAAATCAATAACCCCCTTCATAAAAGTGACACAGATCAGACGCCACATGCCCAATCAAACTGGTGGAGCTGGACGTTTCAGGTCTTCATATTCTAAATATACAAATATATAATACAAATATATAATAAAAATAAGTGAACAAAAATAATTTATCTATGTTTTTGAAGGAGTGTTCATGTACTTGTGTGAACAAAATATAACAACAAACACTTTGAAACATTTACCACACATTGACAAAACTTTTGGACAAAAAGAGCATCTATCATTTCATCTCAATGATCTTGTTTTCATGATCTTGGGAAGACAACATTGTAATGGAAATTGAAACTCGATTAATTTCCCAGCCCTATAAATATGTATTTTATGTAGTAATGATAAAAAAAACATTTATGTCAGACTTATTCTTCTACTAATACCATATAGCATACCTCACAAACTATATAATAATGGTAAAATGGTCAAAAGAATAAATGAATTTGAGTCTGTGATCTGATGAAAAAGAAATTAGCAGTAAGAATTTGATAAATTTTGCACTATTTAACCAAGGTTTTCCTCAGACATTCAGACTGATAGAGAAATAATAGCCCTTATGGCTTTGATTATTCATGTTTTGCATCATAAATCCCTTTTTTTCCGAGATGGACCCCCTTGACCCCACTCTAACTTAGCCCCCGTCGTATTTGGGCTTGCATAATGCCCCTGACAAGGATTTTGTCTTTTTTTGGATTCGTTTGAAAAGCCAAAACACAAAATTTTAAGTGAAAGTGTGTGGTTTGCTATAAGAAAATCCTCACTGCAATGATTACTGCATGTGGTGAGGGAATAACCATCAGGCCAATAAGTGCCTGCAGCTATGCAATTAGCAAACTCTGGAATATCATTACAACAATAAACAGATACGCCCCATTTACTATATTTCTTTATCAGAGGGGGACCGAGTCTAGCAAGGAACAGATTTATAAGTTATTTTGAACAGATGGGAATCAACTGCTTAGCATCGAGCTACAGGAGCTAATGGATGGTAATTTTCTGCAAATATCGTGTTTAGAACAGAAAACTGCATCAAAACTCCAGGTTCAACATTAGTGATTCAAGTTTGAGTTTATTCCACAGTTTGTTTATAAAAGATCTCAGGGTTTTCAGTGAGGAAGAAAGGGGATCAAATTGTGTGAGTGCATTTGTTTGTTCAGGCTTTAAAAAAAAACAGAAGATGCCTTACTATCTACATTTGCATTTGCAAGAAGAAAATAAATTAAGCAATGCTAAACTGATTTTCCAAAAACACACTTGGATAAATGTGAACACTTTGAAGCACTGGCCTCACTGTCCACCACACCCTTAAACTTAGTGGCCTGCGTACATTATAGTTAGACATGATGTAAACTTAAATAATAGTCTATTTAACTCAATTTACACATCCTTCATCAACTAAAGTATATGACGTGAAAGAAAGAAGAAAAAAAAAAAAATATATATATACACATATTCTGTTATAATCTCTTCCAGGCTCCTTTTTGCTGGAGTTGTTCATGAGCAGGATTATCTGCCTGCGCTAACGCTATGCTAGTGTGAAGGAAAGGGGATTTGTTTTGAATGAACTAGCTTGTTATAGAAGGCTTGCAGGTTGGGGATTAAACTTGGAGGTTACAGATGAGCACATACATGTGATATTTGGTAGGCCTTGTGTAACTTTGTCCACATTGACCCGTGGTTTATGTCAAACCCTGTCAACTATAAAATATGACCAATCAATAAACAGGAAGGGAGCTAAATGAATTAAGTCATTTTGCCACTGATTAGTCTAACTTCAACAGCCTCGGGGGGAAAACATTGGATTTGGGGGGTGGTGAAACTTTGTCATGAACAGCGAGTCAAATTGTTGTGTCTGTCTCGTGACCTTCAGCACGAAGAGGAAACAGTGTGAGGCAGCTCTCTATATATAGAGGTGGACAACAAAAAGACTCAGTGGAAGACAATTGAAATGACAATTGGAGCTACCACAGGATTTCCACAACCAGAGATGTCTCAGGAGAGACAAAGAGGAAATGGGACATGTAGGGATACAGGGGTTTGTGCTCGTCAAACTACATTAAATTCACTGCAACTTACAGAGGAGTCTTTAAAAAAATATATAGTAACACAGGCAGGTCTCTTTCAGTTGTACACATAACCCGTCACAAACTCTCTGTCACACACTGGGCCACAACCCATAAAAGCCCCTTTCAAAACCGATACCACCAAACCACTAAATCACTGTGAAGAATGTAACAACACGGAGGAGGAACTATGCTCACGAGTGAATGTGTAAACAGATTGCCAGGCGCCTCACAGGGGCTTCATTTTATATCACTGACAATCTACACAGACAACACAGTGATTCAGAGCTCAGCTGACGGACGCAGAGGCCATCAGATCAGTTGCATGTGAGACTCACCGGCGTGAATGACCGCCATTCAGGTGGAAGATGGCTGAACGGTGCTGACACAATGCTCATCCATCCAACATTATTTGAGTCATGCGTCTCCACTATGAAGACAGGGAGGTCGGAACATCGAGTACAAGAGACACGCACGCATACAGCAGTGTGGATGTATAGATAGGCCCAAAAATAGATCAGGTCACCGTCAAATTCGCCACCGCAACCAAACAGCCAAGGTCAATGCTCAGTCAGTGTCAGCTACTGCAGGCAGCACTGAGGCGGAGGAACAAAGAGTACAACAGATAAACAATGCGACTTTTAATGAGATCAAGCCAAACAGTGTGGTCTCCTCATCTCTATTTCAACTATTTCAATTTGTCTGCTTCTCTCTTGTATCTTTTTTTTTAATCATGACTCACATTTCCTCTCTCATTATCTGATTAGGAAGATTGATAGAGGGGGTTCCGGTAGCCCAGTGGTTAGTGAGCACGCTCCATGTACGGAGGCTATCGTCCTCCAAGCCAACCGGCCAGTGTGAAGTTGTAATCTAGTTTGAGCAAAATCAAAAGGAATATTCTAGTTGCAAAAAAGTTACCTTTCCAAGTATGACAGCATTACATAGAGGATCAAAATCTGTCTGAGTATGAATGCAGCAGAGGAGCTACTCTGGGGGGGATGCAGCTCAGCACTGAATGGAGTGACTGCACTGTCTGATCGACTCAGCCTCTACACATGTGCCTCTTTTGCGCAAGCTAACACAAAGTATACTCGTGCAAAAAGGGACAAGAATGCAACCCCATTCACATACACACACAGAATGATCAATGCTGTTGCATGCCTTACAAAGACACACAAACAGGCACCAAACCCATTCTTCTCTGTCACTAGGCAAAGCTGGGATCCAGCAGTCTGGGAGAAGAAGAGACAGGGGGCACAAGAGCTGCAAGAGAGGGGGAGGACAAACAGAGGAAATAAGGAGAGAGAGGGAAAGCAAAAAGGAGAGGACAGGAGAGAAATGCTACAGAGAGAAAGAAGACAGCCTAATATCTAACAAGAGGTGTGCGCAATTACATCACAATATAAGACTGTAAATGGAGGAGATGGCAAATTGACAGAATGATCAAGGAGTAAACCGTAGGGAGCTGACAGACAGACAGAAAGATGGGGAGAGTGAATGGAGCGGACTGGCACCAGTGGACAAAGACGCAGACCTGGCCTCATCTAAACAGCTGCTGTTCTCCCTAACATTGCACCTCTGCTCCAAATTCCACAAGCAGCCTGGCTGTGAGGGGCCTGAGTCAGCACTTTTCACTCACACAGCTGAGCCCGCTGCTAAAAGCAGCCAGGGGATGCGCTGGCTACGGCACGTGCAGAGGGACAAAAGGCAGGCAAAGGTTTCAGGCGTTCTGCCTGGTTCCAGCAGAAATAACTACAGCTAGGAGTCTTGGGATCTTAATAGGAGGACACAATTAAATTCAAGTCAATATGATGAATATTGTGGTTTTTTTAATTTAATATTGCCCCCTCTCAACAGAAGTCAAAACAGTGAGCCTTCATTATGTAAGCACACTCCTTAAACTGACAGGATTATTAAATAAATCCTGGTACACATCGCTTCTGATCAATAGAAAAAATATCATGATCATGTTTTATGCCATATCACCAGGCCCTTTCCTCAATCATGAGCCGTATCAATCAATCTTTATTCATATAGCGGCAGTTCATAACAAATGTTTACGCTTTACAAAAAGGAGGTAAAAGACCTTACTCATTTTTATGTTACAAAAGATAAATGGGATAGGAGGAGATGGGCTAAAATGCAGGAAGGATTTCCTCTTTGTATTCCTGATGTCCACACTAACTTGCCGCCGAGGTGGAGGTCGGAGCAGGCGGTGCATGCTCCGACGTACCAATGCATTCAAATATTTGCAAAATCCTGAGACTAGAGAATCAAAACAATAAAGGTGATCCAGGGGTGTAATGCAAAGCGAAACAAGACAGAACATAAAACATGAGTCAAAAAAAAGAATTGCAGATTCGAATGAGTTTTTAAAACTATGGCTAAGTTGTGCCATGTTAATGAAAATGCTTAAAGCATATGGGCAAAACAACAGGCTAGTCAGGAGTGCAGTAGCTGAAAGAACAGACTCCTCATTGACACCAAGATTGTCAGGAGTCATTAAACCTATAAAATATAAATAAATGAAATACAAAAAATATCTGTGTACCCTGCAAGTACACGCCGGAGGCAGAGACAAGAAGATTCCCTGGCATCTCCCCATGATACCACCACTGCTGGGTTTTTGTGCCAAACCGCCTTAGCGTTTTCCTGCGTGTCTGAGAAACATCCTGTGATTGAAAGAGGGAGGGGAGAAGAAGAAACCAACGGGCCAGAGGAGATCACATGCTGCAGTTTAGTTCCATGTTATTTATGAACTTGTGCCCTGACGAGACTCCTGAGGGCTCTGGGTTTTAGAGCAGCTAATGGGTTTTATCCTGGGGCGGAGGGTCGGGCGGCAGGCACACTCCCATGCTGGTAGATTTATAGGAGTGCAAAACGCTGGGTTGAGCTTACATTGTGTTCCAAATTTATAGTAATTTTCCTCTTCTAGAAATCCACCCTTAACCCTCCACTTAGAGAGATTGGTATAACAAAGCAAACTTATCCTTATTAAGACCAATTACACAAATAATATAATAGCGTGTACACAGTTAAAATCAGATCTAGTGGAAACTGTGTGGAAGCCAAATTGTGTCTATGGCCACGGCCCAAGAAGTCAAGATCCCCTAATCCCTGGATTTATCAGTGGCTAAACATCAACTTTTATCCAAACAGGGCCAGGTTTTCCTTTGACCATAAGTGTTTAAATACAAGAACTATTTCATTCACTACAGGTGCATTTAATCCCAACAGAATCAGTATTTAACACTGAGATTATCACAAGAAGGCATCCTCATTCAGACACTTAGTGTGATAATGAAAAAGTGGAGATCATAACTGTTGAGAGGTGGATTATAAAGTGGATTTTCATTTTTTCATACCGTGACCTGTCTGCCTTTTTTAAAATCATTTCCCATAGTGTGACTCTGCTCTGAATACAACTGCTGTTCTCTACACAGGAACGAGCTACAAACTTTTAAGAACCACCTTTCATGCCTGGAGGCAATGGGTATAATTCCCGTGTTGCCCTAGTTACCATCCATGTGCTCAATGACACAACCAGTAGGTAAGAAGTAACAAGGCAAGGCAAGTTTATTTACATAGCAGTAAAATAATTCAATGTTAAATTAAAAGTATTCATTCAATGTTCACTCGTATGTGTGCTCTCCACAACCTCCTGAGAGAAATATTTGGCCCTTTAGAAGCTAAAGGCTGATGTATACCAAAGGGCTGCACAACATCCCGATTTCATCTCTACCACGATCTGACACTTCGTAAAAAACTATTCATGGAAGTCTCAATTAATTGCCCTTAATTAAAAAAAATACTTAATGTAGTCAAGCAATGCTTTCTCCCTCAGCGTTTGGACACTGCAACTACTGGATGGAGGCCTAAATATGATGTGCATGCGTTTAAACCATTTTAATGCAGCTAAAGCTGGCAATAAGCTACCTTCAGATGAATTAGTGACAAATCTGTTGAAGAAAATAAATGATTTTTGATATATTTTGGATTCAGGAGGGGCATGTTGCAAACACAGACATTGCATAAAACATTAAGAACAGCAGATAGTTCATATTAGATTGAACTCAGTTTTTATGTCTCTATTTTTTGTGCATTTTCCCCAGTAAACATCATTCTCCCAGAATTGAATATATTATATCTAGTTACTCATGAGAGTAAGTAGAGCCCTTTACATTTTAAGTCATTTCAATCCACTGATAAAAAATATTGATTATAGCTGCATTAAGATGAGATTAAAGGTTTAATTTAGTTGAATGAATAAGGAATGGGAGGAATGCCTGTGATTTTTATTTTCAGCTCTAACTCAATAATCGATTCTTACATGTTGTCCAGTGAGAGCAGCTTGCACGCACTCTGTCCCTCCACTGACACACACACTCCCAATTCTTAGAGTATGGGAAGAGACAAAACTATGCGAGTGAGGGCCTTAGCCAGTTGGCTGAGGGATCATTTGGACTGAACGGGTGGAGGGGGCGAGTAGCTTTCCCAAATTCACCCTTTGGAAACATAAAAAAAAAATCTTGTGAGAAAACAATGTTGCTCTGTCTGTGACTGTTGTGTTCATGTGTGCATTTGTGTGTGTGTGTGTGTGTGTGTGTGTGTGTGTGTGTGTGTGTGTGTGTGTGTGTGTGTGTGTGTCACTGGTGTACACTTAGCTGGCAGAAGATAAGGAAGAGTTGCTAATTGCTCCTCTGCTCTGAAGACTCATTAGAGGGAGAGCGGACACGGACCAATATTTTTCTTTCACGATGAACAGAATGGCACACTTACAAATGATTTAAAGTGTTAGATGCGTCTCTTAAGCCCCTTGTTATTTCCCAGAAACCAAACTCATCTTGCATGCTAATGCCAGAAGCTTCTTATCACGTATTTGAGTCAAAACAACGATTCAGTCAGAACTTTAAAATGCAGTTAGAAAAAGTCAATTTATTGTTTTAGTCCAACTTAAACGTAAATGTAAGTTCGACTGAAATCAAATTTCTTGAAGTTGGACTAACAAATCCAGATTAATGTGGTTGAAATCTGTTCACCAAAGTCTGGATTGTCAGCATGGCAGTGTTCTCGTTTCTGTTTGAAAAGTGCATTTGTAGACTAAGCTGTCGTAACCACATATCAGCCGTCTTATACAGGAGAAACAGTCCGTGTGTACAGCAAAAATCAGGCAGAACATTATCCATGCTAATGACATACTGACTCCCATCAGCGGTAATCTAACGATAATTTATTGATCTCTATAAACTGATATCTGGTTAAAAGGGCAGCTGACAATCCACTGTAGATCAAACATTTCAACCTGAGCCATGAAACTGTTGTTGTTAAAGCCACTTAGCTCTGAGATTCTGAGACTACCTGAAACATATGACTGATCGACCAAACCTCCATTCAACAAACAAACGTTTTAAAAGTTGTTTTCTTCTCCTCTTGAAGACAGACCTGACAATGTTTACTTTTTCACAAATCTGCATCACGATATCGTTATTTCTGCAAACAGTTCACCGCATGCAGAAAATCACGAGACAATCCATTTATTTTTCGACTCATACCGCTGAAGTGAGTCGGAGTGAAGACGCTGTACCACTTATTCTGCTGTTGAACTGAGACCCAACAAATGAACGGGCGCTACTTCAGGATGTTATGGACCAAGAAATGAGGTCGTATGTGTTGCAGAGGTCAACGGCACATGGAAAAGGAAGTTTTGCCTGGAAATCACTTAACGCTCTCTGGCTACACCAGAACTACAAATAAATTAACATCAGTTCCCAGGGGCATATATCATCTATCAGACAGTGACAGACAATGATTGCCGAAGGGTTCAGAGATTGCTCTTGCATGCACACGCTTCATTTGGACCCAAACTGGTCTAGGCATTCTGCGTCACAGTTCCCACGCCAGGCTTTGACCTTAAAGTCGGACAGCACTAATGAATAGCAGAAGACGCATTGTTGTCTGCCTTCAGATATCACCATAAGCTAGAGGGATAGTGTGCATCGCATTTGTACCAAAAGTAAAGCGTCGAGATGTACAAAATGTACAGAGCTGTAAAGTTGTCCATGTTTTCAACGATAGTACCTGACTGAAAGGGGGCAGAACGCCACCTACCGGGTGGAGTCTGACATACTTTCGACTATAAGTAGTCCAATAAAATGGCATCATGAAGCTGAAATTGTAGCTCGACTTAACTGTGCATGTAAACATACTGAGTGGGCTTTAATATAGTTGGAAATGTATGTACACTAAATAGAAGTACTCCTGATTCCTAACAAGGAGGAGAAATGACATAACTTGTGCTTATGCAAGTATATGCTTTGTGCTTCATGCTAAAATAGCTCCATCCTACAGAGCTTGACTTATTTTTGAGAATGCCGCAGAAGAAAAAGAAACAATGAGCTAAATGCAGCAAACTGAGCAGCTTCATTTTCATCTCTGCATTGACTCAAAGAGATGGACAGCTGAGCAGAGAGGTCAGCCAAAGACGACTAACAGGCAGCGCAAGGGAAGGGTGAAAGAAAGAAAGAGATGGGAGAATGAAAAGAAGTGAAGGTGAAGAAAAGAGGAGGGGGGGGGGGAGAGGCCATTTGCAGTCAGATCCCGAGGGTCCTGAAAGACTGGCTAATGACCTGTGCAGCATGGTGTCCTCTGGGAGACGGGGGAAAGGAAGCCAAGCCTTCCCCCTGCCACTTTCTGATGACACATCACAATTAGCAGCATGCATTCATCTGCCTTCAAAGCTCCCAGACAGCGCTTTAAAAGTTATCTGTGACATACAGTATATGCTGAAAATGCCATGCACAATTTCACACATTACTACTGGAAAAAAGGTCCAGTTAATCCTCAGCATGGATTGCAGCAATGCAGATAAACCGAGCCAGACTATCCATTAATAAACCATTCCTTACTAACAGTCCTATTAGAGCTTAAGCGTTACGACCACCCGAGCCCACTAATGTGATACTTGGAAACACTGCAGTGAGTTATTGAGTAAATACAGACCAGACTCTGCAGTGCATGACATGCTGCAGAACAGATTTCAGCTTTTCTTTTTCAATCTCTCTGGTAAGTCCCAGTATAGGGTGGAAGTAAAGACTCAGGTGCCCCCTTGAAAACTAGGCATAAAAAGAAATCAAAGACACTGACTAGGTTTAATGAAATTCAGAACAACTGCATTACACTTAATCACTAATGAAATAAATGCAAATGAATGGGGATATTTTGCAAGAGATGTGTTTGGTGGCGCACTATGTGTATTGTTTTAAAAAGAAGGTCTTTTATTTACAATAATAAAAGAAAGATAAAAAAGAAAAACAACAATTTATGAGAACATTACATTCCTGTACTAAAATTCTATGCATTTGTAGAATTCTGTTGTCACAAGGGCACAATAACAATAACAGTTACTGCTGAACCTCATCCGTGTGATAATAAAGATTTGAGGATCTTCATGGGTCCCTCTGCTATGTCTGATTGTTTGTCATACCCACAGGACAATGAAAATGTGTTGTGCGTGTGTGGTGTGTGTGTATTCCACAGAGAGGGAGACAGAAACTGTGTAACTGACCTTGTGTAAAAGTGTGACCGAAAAAACTCAAGAGAGCAAAACAGACTGTATGCGAGTGGGTGTGAAAAAAAGTTCCTCCAGCTAAGAAGAAAACAACATGCTTGTGGCCTTGCACCTTCCCGAAAACACCAAAATATTGGACACAAGTGAGCCACAGCGTACACAATGACACAATGTGATACAGCTGTCCCACTTCCTTGTATGACATCATGTACCCATTGGGTCCAGACTCACACACTGAGCCCCTGTGGTTCCTTCCTGTTCTCCGTGCCTGCGACCGGATAGACAGACAGGAAACAGCAGAACAACCAGAGGGGTAACAAGGATGTCCTGATAGAATCCAGCACTTAAAGGATTTTAAAGTCCTTAACCAACTTTTGTGATATCAAAGATTCAGATCACTGAACCCCCTCCTGGCTTGACACAGAATGACACTGTAAATGCAGCATTTCTTTACTTTGTTCATGTTTGAGTTTTGATTTACGAAAATTTGACACTTAATGTCAAGATTACTGCTTATCTGACAAGCTTTATCAGTCAGCACCTATTCCTCCCTATGACTCCTACATAAACACCGCCTCACTATCAACACTCCATTATTACTGTCAGACAAAGGTTGCCAAAAAAGAAAAGCACTGGAGTAAATTTCCTGCCTGGTTTACCCTACCTTAAGAGGGTGATGGGCCGATTAAAGTGTGCAAGCATGCACAATATATGAAGCATGAGGTTTAAGTTGCTGGCCTTGCGCACAGCCTTGTTTGTTCTTGGTGGGATGGAATTGCCTATGAGCAGAATTCAAAACCATGTGACACAAAATGTTTTCTTTTGGAACCACTACGACTCAAGTTCTCATAGTGGCAGCTCTTTTGGCCTTTTCAATAACGGTAATAACAGGGAGGAACACCACTCTTTGAACTATGAGATAGCCTAGTTAGGCAAAACCACAATAATGAGTGTGTGTGTGTGTGTGTGTGTGTGTGTGTGTGTGTGTGTGTGTGTGTGTGTGTGTGTGTGTGTGTGTGTGTGTGTGTGTGTGTGTGTGTGTGTGTGTGTGTGTGTGTGTAAGGCATGCTGCCAATAAAAGCCTTGCAGGGTGGAGCTCACATCAGCTGCAGCTGAACAGCTGGCCACTGCGGGCTAACAGAGTCGAGATGGAGAAAAGGTCAGGCTGCCACCCCCATGTTTGCTTACTGCGGGCTGGCATGGCTACCCGTTTTCAAGCAGCTGCCCTGCAATCTATTTCCCAAAACAGGGAAGGAGATCAGGAAAAAACATAAAGCAGGAAATGATGACGGGAAAGAAGAAAAACAATAAAAAAAGATGGTAAATTCCTGTTAAGAGACGGAAGACTTACTCATCATAAGACTTTCATAACAATTAATGAAGTGTCATCAACTGTATTGCTTGAGCTGCAATATCCTAAATACTAACCCTCCCTTGATTAGTCATGGGACCATTGTGAACTATAAATACATTCATTGTTCAGTCATGTCCTAATGTGAAGGTCTTATTCTTGTAGGAATTAGGGATGTACACGGTTAGTCAACTAAACCATTAAATGGTTACCACAGAGGGTGGTGACTGAAATGATTTCAGTCACCACCCTCTGTGTTAGGCACCCGAGTTAGACATACTGACTACATGTCCTGATGCTCTACTATCCGATGTAAACAAGCACAGTGAATGGATAGCATCTCCAAGGAGCAGCGCGGTTTGGCAGTATTTCGTCTAGAAGATGGAGAGGAAGTTGCTTGTGGGTTAAGCTGGCATATAATCACACGACCAGAGAATGCATAATCATATTCCACCAGCCTGTGGACGTTAACCTACAAGGAGGACCAAGTGCTGGTGTTGTTTGCAATGCTAACGTTAGCCACACTTGGAAAACCAATTCGACAGATGCTGGGATCCTGAGTTTATCTGTGTAAAGTAAATTGTGATCTATTTAGACTGTTTTTCTGAGTGTTTTCTTAACTTTACACTCGCCAACTTGTCTGAATTTAAGTTAATTAACTGACATGACATTAGACATTGGAAACATCCCTGGTAGGAATGATGCTTAACCTTCCTGTCTCTTCCTGTGATGTTTGCAGCAAGTAAAGAACTGAAATCCCTGGGTTTAAAACAAAACATTGTTTTTACACTAAAGAAACATGTTTACATATTTCACAAACCAGATCGTAAGAGAAGTAAATACAAGCGCAGGAGTCAGGCTACAGCGTACTTTCCCATGTATATTTCCCTTTGTCGCTGCAGGTCATGTAGGGGTCTCCATTTCAGCTGAAATGAGGTCACAAAACAAGAAGAAACGCTACCCCAATCCAAACATTTGTTTTCTTTTCTGGCTCATATACATTCTTGGGAAGAATAGGGAACATTGCTGAACCCGCTGTAGCAAAAAGGTACACAGGCTGGGTACGCCAGCCACAACGATTCTTCCTGTCAGGGCATAATGTAGGTGCAGAGCGTGGCAGAGGCAGCCTCTGACAAAGGCAGATCACTCACAAGCACAAAGGGTCTCAGGTTTCATGGGCCCATCTTGAACCATTTCTGTGCATGTAGAAATAAACTGTGTTTAAGTATTTTTTCACACTATCTGACTGATCCAATCGTTTCATGTGGGCGACAGTCAGTCAGTTCTGTGCACTCTCTGCCTCCGTTAGCATGAATAGATATGTGGCTGTCACGGTGTTACAGGACTCCTTCAGCTAATGTTTAGCTGGTTTTTGTCTAAATAGTACAAGAGGGGTTGCATGTTCAACAAGTGAGCTTTTCCTTTGACCCTATGTCTGCCAGCAGAGAGAAACGTGGGAGTGGTGACAGGACAAGACTTGATCTGAATTATAGCATTTTTGTTAATGTCTACACCAGAAAGGTGTGGTCTGCTATCTTATAGACATGCGCTATCCTAATGCTAAACCATGCCATAGCAAGTCATCTATATGTTCCCCACAAGCATCTAAGGGGCATGTTTCTCTCCTTTTCATTCAAGATATTTTATGTTTGTATTGAATAGTTTTGTTTGGTCCATGAATTAAATAAATGTATAGAGCTATAACGCTATAAAGCCTCTAGTGGTCTTGTTTTTTTTTTAGTTATGCTGAAGTTCATAAAAGCCAGAAGTAAACTTCCTCACTGAAGTCCTGCAGGACTTCTTGGTATCTTAAACTAATAGTTGATTGGGGGAGGGGGGGGTTACATTAGAAGACTGAACCACTCTAATGTCTGGTAAATACATGACTGCAGGTAGCACCCTGACAGCTATGCTAAAGATAAAACAATGTAAGCCTCGCTCAGGCTTCCATTTCTATCATCTATTTCACATGAGTGTAAATACTAGATTTGTGATACTGTTGTGTACACATTATTGCAATACATTGACTCGTAACGCCTGTGTTTACACTTCATATTACAAGATTCTGAAAAATGCACAGACCTTTGGAGTTCCTGGTTCACTAGTTAACATGTAATGTGTTGTTTGTTCAAACTTTTTAAAATCTGAAGTGTAAAAACAATAAGGTGTAAACTCACCTAAGACTGCATGCTCAGTGTAGCAGAAATAAGGCAGGTCTATATTTTCCTCATCACACTCAACAAAAAAAGTGTAACGTGTATTTCAGAGTGTCAGACTATTTTTTTTTATTCAGTTGGTCATGTTGGTGATAAACTTGGTCCTGTGCCTCTGAAGAGAGTAGGAAAGGCATGTAGAACGAAAAGCAACTAGATGATAGTAGTGCAGCAGTAATGTTCATTGCTTTTCTTGAATGGTGACAATCCACTAAATTCCTACTGGTGACAGGAAGTGACCATACTGTTATAAAGCACTAATAATAAACAAAAACAAAGAAAAACACACCTTAGAACTTGATACATCTGTTTGGACAGATACTTGTGATGGAGATTGGCTCGCTTCTCTGATTTCATTGTTAATTCAGCTAATGTCAGGTTAACTTGGTAAAATAATTAACTCTGCATCTTTATATATGCCTCTCTCATGTCTGACATGTTCAGAGTGAAGAACTAAACGACTCTAGAGAATAAAGAAACGTAAGCATCAGTGACTAATGTGCACAAACACAACAAGTCAATTAAATTAACTGATATGAATTGCAGTGGCTGGAGGATTCTGGTGCAGATCCCTGTGGAGTTGAACACAGTAACGAGCACCAACATGGGACTGTGACAGCATGGATACATCTGCATGTTGTCTGTCGTGTCTGGGCGAGCTCAGTCAGGAGGGTTGTAGTGTCAACACAGGGAAATGTCAGAATGAAGTCACAAGTTGGCATCTAAGTCCGGGCACCTCTCTTTAAAGGCCAGCTAGATGACTAGGTGGAACAGGTTGTCTGCGGGCTAACAACAGGCGATATTGGTAGGATGTCCTGAAGGAATGAATCCATGTGACATTAATAAACACATGACTTACACCTGCAGGAAAATAGTTTATCCATTTGAAGACAAAAATACCTCTAAATCTCACTCTGTCTTTTATTTTTCCAGCCATAAACAGATGCATTAAAGCAGAGAATAGAGACTGTGGTTTGTGGGGTTAACCAACTTAACATCCACATTCAAACATTACCACCGTATGGGTTATTTAACTACCGTCCTGTCTAACACAGCCTCTCTAAAATAGGCATATAGGCAAAAACTGCTTTTTTTTAAAGATTGCAGTTGTTTCAAGTGATGTTTGACTGATTCAGAAGTTAAAAAACACACAAGAAAAGATGCCTGTTAATACTCCAAACGACCCTGTTATACCTCTGTTTCATAATGCCTTCTGTATTATTCATTTGTCTCGATGCAGGGCGATGATTTGCTCCTGCACTTCCTGAAAACTGCTGCAGCACTTCTTTTTCAGGGCTTTTAAAAGACAAGCAGGCCAGCCAGGCATGCTCCGGCAGCTAGCTAGGCCTCTGCGCCAGATAAAAAAAGGTGAGTTGTTCACATTCCTGCTTCATGCACAAACCAAACCCCCGATGTCACACATACACACACACACACACACACACACACACACACACACACACACACACACACACACACACACAGACAACGTCCTTCTGCACAAGTGATTGAGCTGTTTGTGGTTGTGTGTGTGGTCCTCCTGCCTCCACTGTTTTTCTTTCTAACCTTGCTCTACAAAAGGGAATGGGAAAGTTACAGAACAGTTAACTTGTCACCCTTAAAATCCCTCTTCCTGATCATACTAATCAACTAATCAAATCCTGATTGAAACATCGAGAGTGTTTAACTCTCAGATCGTTCTGCTGCAATGGCAATAAAAGACCCCTATTGAAAACATAACAATGACTATCTGATAAGAGACAGCTAGGTAAAGATATCAACAAGCTTTCACCAACACGCCCATAAAAAAAAAAAAAATAAAAAAAAGGAAAACAACCTGGCATGCAAAGGTCGTTGTGGAAACTGAACTGAACCTGGGAGCATTGTATTGACAGAAAGGCATCTACTTTGAGAGCATTTCCATAAGACTACATGATGGTCTGGAGGATCATAGTGCATCTTTATGACATCTGGATTCCTCAAAAAAAACTCTGAGTGGGTCTGTTTAAGATCTTTGCTCACTGTGTCCTTAAGTGATGTGGTCCCTCTTTATTGTCAACTTTCTAACAGATCTGTTTTTGGTAATAAGTCGTGTCTTCTTCTGTTTAATGTGTGTTCTTGAAACAGGTATTTTCCAAAACATATAAATCATTTAACAACACAGGAATCAAATGGCAGTGCTTTTAGTTTTAGGGAGTGTTTGAGTGAGAGGAGAGCAGGCCAACTGAGCCCCACAACTACTATAAAAGGAATGTGATGGGGAAGGGAGGGCCACTGCACCACCAACATTACCAGACTTATTATCTTACCAACAACAACAACAAAAAAAGGCTGAATGCGAGAGGGAATTCAAAAAAAATCAAGCTTGCTTACCCCAGTCCAAAAACTCCAGGATATTCTTCTCTCTCCTGAGCGGGGAGTTGTTGCACTCATCGTAGAGACACACCAGGATATCCAGCAGCGTTTCCACACTCAGACACTGGCCATTAGTCTGAGCTGGCCCGTCCAGGATCAGCTTCTCCAGCTTCTTCAAACGCACCTCTCCCGACATGATTACTCCGACTTATAGGATGTTTAGAAGGAATGATGATGGAGGAGGTGGTGGTGGTGGGGTGGAAATAATCAAGAACACCTCCACGGCCTGTTTAGTTAGCGCAGAGGGGGCCTGTAGAAGTTCTCTCACCTTCAATAGATCTCGACAATAATAAAACTTCGACTTTGGGGGTAAGCCGGAGCTAATGCCGAGTTAAAATCGACCTGTTCATGATCTTCTATTTGGAGATCCAGTATCCAGGAGGTGGATAGCACTTGCCCATTTTTTTATAACACCCTATCCCCACTGGGCATACAACGAAAAAGAAGTAGTCACAACTGCAGACCCTGGCTTGCCCCGGGCCGGATGATGATATTGATGTTAGCTGGTAGTTTCTGGTCTTCTCCGAAAAAAAAAATCAAATTGTGTCGATAGTACCTTAAGAAATCCTCCTGAGTTGTTGTGGCAGATTTTTGGAAGTCTCCATTCTTGCAGCAACCCACAAAAAAAAAAAAAAAAAAAAAAATGCAAGGCAGATCTGCAATGCTACAAAGCCCACCAAGCAGCCCCTCCTCTGCTCCAGGAATGGAAGAGGGCGACACAGGCTTAGTTAGCAGCCTGCTAAGTTAGCCTCTGAGCTAACCAGCGAGCTAACCTAAACCTTACTTTCCGTCGCTTCTCAATGCCATCGTTGCCCCCCCTGTTTGACATATAATATACACCGTGTTACAAGGGCGTCTACTAGTTTTGACCCCCCCCTTTTTGGAAAGTGTTGATATTTTTCATCCAATTGGAAAATATTCCCTTGTTTTGTCAACTCAGTGCAGGCAGATATGCTCTTTAAATCCCATTCTCCGTCCAGAAAACAAAAACCTCTGTTTAGTTTGAACAGGTCCAAATAAGTTGGTCTTCAAAATGCAGGTCCGGTTTTTTGAAGGTTACAGCGGAGCTCGTTTCACGTCAAAGGGGGGGGAAACTGTGGTCTTGTCTTTGCTTATTCCACAAATACGGGACACAACCTAAATTCCCCCTCCTGTCCTTTCCGTTCCTCTGCTTTGCTTTGCTTTGCCTCCCCCGCCGGTCGGACGCTTCTTGCCTGTCTTTGCACAGTCAAGCTAACCAGCAGCCTGCTGCCAGAGACCGTCGACAGCAAAGATGACTCAGTAAGCAGCTCTGTCCGTAACGCCGCGCTGGATCATGGGACGTAGGGATCGGCTGTAAAACATGAATGGGATAAAAAAATGGACGCTTACTCGGCGACTCAACAAAAACACTTCATGAGCCCTTTCATGATGCTAAACCTGTTTTAAAATAGATTAAGGTTAAGGATACTTTTAAAGGCCGTCTATTGTGTAATTTCTACAAATATAATGCCGATATTATCTGACTTTTGCGCATGCGTGGCTCGCTGGCTCCTTAAATCGGCCATCTTTGTTGTGCCATAGTCCGTACCCATCCATTACTTTCTTGCAGGCGACCTATCTCCAGACATTTTAAGGTGTCTGGGAGCTGCTGCAGGCAAAATCCCAGATCATCATCATGGCGCCCGTCACAGCATCTGCTGTGCGGAAGGGGGGTGGGGGTTTGTTGGTGGGGGCTGTCAATATTGTGAATGGAAACTGCGGGTTGTCTGTCAGACTGCTGGTGACGTGGTGCAGAGAGGACACTTTTTCTTCTGACTGAAATTACAATCAGTGCTTGCTACTTTAACTATCTGGAGCACAGTCAGGCATAATAACCATGCAATGATGAGTCCTGAATCTATTAAAATATTCTATACCTGAAAGTTCTTGCAGAGGGCCTCATTCACATAAAAAAACATTTTTTAAATGGCCTGTGAATGTCGGCTGTGTGTTGTATGCTTAAATTCTATTCTATTCATTGTATGCTAGCTAGCACATGAGCAACAACTGAGACATGCATTTGAATGGACATCATTAGGGTCCAATGACAGCTTTAACAAGTGTACTGTCCCTAACACCTTGAACTGGGATTTCTGTGGCCAAAGGGGTTATAGTCATTTGAAAGTTATGGAGCTTCATTGCAGCTCTTATTCTGTCAGCTTTTCCCATCTGTCAACATTAAGGTGTGTCGAGTTTGTCCTGGATTCTGTCTGTCTCTTGCACTGTTCTCACTGCAGGTCACAGTTAGCTTAATGCTGGGAACAAACTCTCTAAGACAAACAGTGGTGTGTTGGAGCTGGATTTCTCCTGACCCTGTGATCTGCAGTGTTCCTGCAGGCTGACTCAGATAGACTTTACACAGGTCGACACAAATGAGGATTAAGCACCAATCAAGACTTTTAAATTCACTTTCTCTAAGTGACTGTGTTACCTATTTGCCCTATATTTCACAGAACAAATGAACCTACTCGAGTGGCATTGTATGCAAACTCATACCCTACAGTATGTTGTGTTGAAAAATGTCAAAACTGAAATTATTACGACAGTATTGAGTTCAAAATTGTGAAATGCAGTTTCACTCTAAGGGGGTTTTCGTCACAGTTTGTTACTCTTAATTATCTTCTCTTGTTTTGAAACGGCCCATCCTTTTGAAGTAAGGTGCTTATCGCTGCTCAAAGTACAACTATTAATGATTAACGGCCCACAATGCAACTGGGCCCGAAGGGGGTATAGGAAGAAAGGCACTTTGTGTTTCTGTGTCAGTGAGCCACACACCAGCAGAGCTCCACATATGATAATTCACTTCTATTTTCAGAAAGATTGACTTTTGTTGTGCGAGAGAGAAAAAAGGCACAAAGAGCGTCTGTGAGGAAATTAGCACACACACACACAGAACAAGTCAGCATGCAAGATGTGTCCAATGAAGCAGATTTTTGATGGTGACTAACTGTAATGTGAAGCATACAGCACTGGCATGAATGTTTATCAGAAACAGACAAGCAGCAGTTTATATATTCTGCATCGTGTGACCACTCTGAGATGATTGATTGTCTCGGCTGTGCACACATGTTCTGAGTAAAAGTCAACTGTAAATAAGTATGTAAATATACTGCTCTCATTTTTTTTTTTTTCAAATAATCTATTAATCTGTTTGACCCTGCAGAAAAAGGTCACAGCACTTTAGGTGAAATTCACATGCATGTTGTATGAGGGAAATCTCAAATGTATGATTCTGATGCATGTGTAACCCTGGGGGATTAGTTCTCCTTTAATTCAGTTTTCATTGTTCACTTCTTAACGTGTTTATTGCTTGTAGTTGTTAATCACTGCGGGTGGGTTAAAGAGTTAAGAACACTTCTCATCACAGAGCTTATCATCAGCCTATTGGTATTAATACGGGAGTGCTGACCTGCTGACCCTTTTGAAGTACACTTACAAAGAACCGCTGGGATTTACATGCTGTCCAGTTCAAAGCATTTATGGTCACAGTTACTTTTTGCATTGAACAACCACAAGTTAAACACTGTGATAATTGATCACACAGTAAACAGCAGCAATGTGGATGTATGTAGTAAGAACAGCTACAAACCAGCATTAAACATGTCCAATAGTATAATAAATAAAGAGATCTGTTGTGTCCTTTGAGCTGCACGTTCTCCTAAATAACCTGAGGTAATGCATGAAATACTGTAAAGAAAACACACTAAATCAATAAAATGCTGCCAGTCAAAAAAAGATTAATATTGGTGGTGAAGTATGAATCAATAAGAGAATTAAGTGTTTACGGTCTCAATTCATCTTTAGAAGTGCAGCAGAGTTATTAAT
The DNA here is from genome assembly GCF_963584025.1 of Labrus mixtus. Taxonomy (NCBI): domain Eukaryota; kingdom Metazoa; phylum Chordata; class Actinopteri; order Labriformes; family Labridae; genus Labrus; species Labrus mixtus. The sequence continues at coordinate 22,311,519 of NC_083623.1, forward strand.
CAATATAAAAGTGTAGGCTGATGACGTCACCGACTCAAGTTTCGATTGGGGTTATCTCATTGAGAAAAAAACTGTTAAAAATGAAACGGTCCCGAAATATGTTATTATTCAGACACTGTTCTGAAAGTGTTTTTTATGTAACAACAGCGCCCTCTGCTGCACAACGAGTCTCAATGAAACTTTTAAACTGCACTGCTCTGGTGGACAACAGCGCCTCTTCTCTATTTCTTGAGTGCATTTTTTTTTCCTGATTTTGTTCTATTTCAAATGTTGGAGCACAGACTCATGAATTCATGCTAATAACAGATTGCAAAATAACTTAATTTATTTCAATGGCATCTATAATAAATGGCGAGTTGAGCCTTTAAATCGTGTTTTTTATTGAATGGTCGTATATTACTTTTAAGTAAGTTGCACTCCCAAAGTCTCCCCTGAGTCGATTAATTAAAAAGTTAATGAAAATATTTATTGTTAGTCCTATCTAATCATGTCTGATCCTATTTGGGTGAGTCTACACTGGGATTAAAGCCTCATGTCTCTGCGCTGATTGAGCCGTCATTAGCTGTGTGAAATGCAATTAGACTGCCCTGTACTCCGTCTACATGTAGAGGCCATTGAGCAATTATTGTGTTGTCCCTGCACAGGTCTAGCGCTTTCCCCTCTGACAGACTGATCGATGATTATTGGCAGGCCAGCTGCATGGACTGTTCCGGACTCGGAGTGGACCTTTCGTCTGCGGCCGCCCTCAACCATTGTATTGGCCATTAAGGTGCTAAATAAAGCGGTACATGTCCCCAAATATTTGGTATTAAGATAAAGTGGTAAATAGTAGATCAGGAAGTCGGTGACAATGGAGCAGTGTGCATAATGAGGAATCTGCGCTGACCACCAACACAAGTTCAATATTGACTTTGTGGAGCAGCCTGCAGCGCCGCCTTGCTCCCAGGGAGACTCTAAATAAGATGCTGATGCATTCTGTATAATGTGCAAACAGAGAGGAAAACTCTTCACCCTGACATAGTCTCCAAGAATTTTCTCATATTTCAACCAAGCCTTCTACAAACAGCATTTTGCAAAGCAAAGGGGATTTCATGTTTCACAAATGGAAGGCAATGACCTATAAATTGGACTGCTTTTGAATGCAAATGCATGGATGTTAATTAACACCTGAGTTGTTGATTGTGGGAGCTTGTTGGCCTTTGATTGAAAAGAAATGGCACCTTGGAGCATCAGATGTAGCTTTGAACTAGGAAACTTGTCTTTGATTGGTATGGGAAGGAAGAAAGACTGTGAAATGTCACACAAAGGGAATCTTAATTTCCCGAATTAGGGGTTGTAATGTGAGGCAGAGAGTGAAAGAGGTCTGTGCATTGTAGGCTCTGGAGAGTAGGCACTTAGACTCAGCCTTTGGCTGGACTGGACAATAGATGGGCTCACAATTTACATGTCTGCAATAGAGCAGTTTGGAGATCAGCAGTGGACTTTGATGGAGATGGCTCTGTGCTCAAGAGCTCTGCTCCTACGCCCAATCCAATTTTTGGAAATAAATGTGTTTGTTTTTTAGTTTTTTGCCTCAGCACCTGAAAACCCTTGATTCTATCACTGATGGATATATGTTATTCCGGAGATATGTTGTGTCTGTGACTTTATTTACTGATCGATATGTTGTGCTGGCTTCCATTTTTGTTCATGTTATCACATTGAAAATGAATGTATCTTCATTTAGTTGCATTCTTTTTAAGTTTTGAAAAACTGGACAGGAATTGCAGATGAAAAGTGGACCTTTATGCTCATTTACAATATTGACTTTGCTGCTGGATGCCTCATTAATGAAACAGGATCTATGAAACAAGCTCATAAATACAGTATTTCATGTCTTTATAGTTTCAGAAATTATTTAGTAGAACAAATCAGACATTTTCAAACGGCCAGTGTCTCAACTTAATCCTTTCATGCACGAAATATAAAATCAGGTAGCAACACTTTTTAATGTTTTTTTTTTTTTACCTCTTAGGACATGCAAAGTGACATTATTTTGTTATTTTTTTAATATTCATAATTTTGAAGAAGTTACTGAAATATCCTCTAGAGTGGACACCATGTAGTGCTACAATGCAGAGAATACTTTTATTTATTTTGAGGTGCATACAGTAAATAACTGATTTTTATTCCCTTTCAATTTTTTTTTTTCAGTTTTCACATGTCAGCTCGGGATGAGAGAACCATTTGAATTTAAGTTTTGAAGGATGGCCGTCTTTGAGTGTTTGGGTTTTTCCAGTTTAAAAAAAGAAAACTGAATACAAGACCATCGATTATATCACCTTTACTGCAAATAGGCCTTCCAAATTGTATGAATCCTTACAGTCAGAATGCAGAAGTAACAATATTGAAGTAGTTATTGCACATTTTTTATATAATAAATATTCATCTTAAATCTATACATACATTATTGACATTACATTTTCATCACTTTTTCCAGTGGTAAAAAAATGCCCTTCAGGATAGTATTATCTGTTATGGGTGTCCGGCACTAATTAATAATTTGTCTGTTTGTAAGACACAGGCAGACTCTGGAGTGAGCTGGTCTGGCAGTCATCTGTCATTTGCTCTTCCTGTGTGCCCCTTCAGTCTGTCTGACATCTCTAAGCAAACACGGGCCAATACACAACCACAGGCAGGGCCTTCTGGGCAGCCAGTGAGAGCTGCCTTCTTCTAATGTTTGTGTGACAAAAAAGGCAAGGCAAATCCTCGCAATGGAATCAGATAATCACCAACCCGTGAAGAGCCTGCCCCAATCCACATCCACGCCGGCCCCCGACCCCCTGGATTAACTGTCTGTTTGGCTAATAATTTTAATCTGCTGGAGAGGGCCAAGAATGGGTGACAGGGCTCGGAATAAACATCTAATCCTCCAGTCCCCCTCCTCCCTCGGAGCCCTGCAATACTTCCTTGTTATACACTTGTGCCCAGAATGAACAGACTGGATTTCCAGATGATCTTTGTCTACCTTTTGCATGGACAAAATCTGCTGGACCCTGCCACCCAGAAAGAAGTAAGGCCGCTGTGTGACAGACTGTTGCCAGACTGTCCCGGCCTGACATCGTCCAGTGGAATGTACACGGCTGAGTATGGGGTGTGTGTGTAGACAAGGGTGCTACTGAAGAGAGGGCACTTCAGGTTCACAGGGTCAAGAGATGTCTGTCTGGGACGCATGTGTAGCAGCAGAGAGCACACTTCAGAGTGGACCGGGGAGACAAGCTTTTAATTCTGGAGTTATAATTGAGTCTCAAGACACAAAAGAGAATTTGGACATGTGTCCTACTATGTGAAATAAACACTGAGGTATGACTGATCATGAGTTACAAGAGATAAAACTCGAATAAGATGATTTTAGATCAAACAAAACCAAGTTTTAACTCCAACGTTAAGACTTCATTTGCAATCAGCTATACTGTGCTTAAAAATGTCAGAATTATTGCCACATAAATCTATATGTTGAGTTTTGTTGTTGCTTTTGTCACACCATGCTCTTCTATTCAGGAGTTTGTAAGTCCATAAAGGAACATTTTAACCAATATGATGCAGATGAAAACTTTTGGGAAGACTTGTATAACCCTGAACAAATATATAAATGTGTAAAATGTACACAGAAATGGATTGTATGATATTCCTCAGTCACAGTGGACATATATGATCTTATTTATTTACAGGCTAAAGGGAAGATTTCTCCTAGCTCTGTTATCAAATGCAACCCAGGCCACCAACATCAAGCACAACTTTAGTGATGGTGAAATTACCCCCACAATACGGATGGCACTCGAGTCTAATTGTTGCTGTTTGAAGTATGACCACTTAGATATCCTGTTTAGGATGGGGTTGTATGGTCGCACCTTTGTTCTGATAAGGGTCCCTGCCCCCATTGACAAAGTGCGAACGACTGGGAGGGCCGCAACAATATAAGGGGGCCGGTGGAGTGTCAGAGGGACACTGTCTATCTCTGGGTGACTCGAGCTACTGTGCTGCTGTTTTTTCAACACTGAAAGTTTCCATCATGGATTTACTCCGCGCTTGTGTTCTTTTCGCCGCTCTCTTCGGGCTTGCCGAAGCTTTTACGCATGAGGATATGAAGGACGCATTGCTGCAGAAACTTGGGTTGGATGAAGTTCCTAGAATCCATAAGAGGGATTTGGAGAATCTTGTTATTCCGGCGCATATCAGAAACAAGTACTTGTCAATGCTGAAGATGCACCACAGCAGGAGACGGAGATCTCTGCCCAGTCTCGCGGGCATCCTGAGGGGAATCCCTGGCAATGCAGGTATGGGACTTCAACATTAAAAAAAAAAATAATGCATGTAATTTTAAATTAATTCATATGAAAACAGTATTTTTTTTTTTATAGCTACAGGTTTAAGTAAAACGTTTTTCTGTGCGTAATTGTGTTGGTGCGTAAACGACTATTTTTACGCACCATTAAAGTAAAAGCATAAAAAATGCGTCGCCTAAAACGCTTGCATCATTCCTGCTATAGATATATCCGGGGAGTATGTGTATTCTGACACAACGAGGCATCGCATGGTGTTCGACATGGAGGCGAGGATCCCCGATAACAGCGAAGTGACCATGGCGGAGCTGAAGCTCTACCAGCGGGCTTCCTTCCACACACGCTTTGCCATGGAGAGGAAGAACCACAGACCCGTGAACAACGCCCGCGTCAGTATCTACTGGGTGGAGGTGCTGCCAAATGGATCCAACCGGACGTCGCTGGTAGATTCTCGGTAAGGGGTCCACTTCTGATGGTGACGTTTGGAAATTGTATTAACTGCTGGGGCCATTAAAGGCATGACACTAGCACGGCATCAATTAGTTGTCTTTGTAATAATCAAATTGCATTATTCTCCAGGAAATATCCGTTTCATCTCCGTTTAATTAATCGCCCTTATCTCTCGTGTTCACAGGTTGATCCCCATTCACGAGACCGGCTGGAAGAGCTTTGATGTGACGCAGGCGGTGCACTATTGGTCCAAGAGCCAACAGAAGACACCTATGCACCTGGAGGTGTGGATCGAGGGCGAGAGACCTGGCAGCTACGCGGCAGAGATGGCCAAGAGTGTGCGCTTTACCACCCAGGAGCAGACTGACAACACCTTGGGAAAGCCCGAGCTCATCCTCTACACACTCAACCTCGAAGAATACGGGTAAGAGCGCGAGCTTTTGATATACAGGATATTGTATCAGGGTGACAATTAGTCTGTATCCTCTCTTTTTTTTTTCTACCTGTCACCATTTGCATTCATTAGTCGATTTGTAGGGCGACACATGGACGTCAGTTTACTCATTCACATGTTCAGGAGAAGTGAGGCATCAAATCACTGTCTGGCATTTAAGCCAACTAATAAGTCCAAGTGTGTTTCCCCTACTAAAGGATGTTTAGTTCTGATCAGAGTAGACTTTAATCAGGTCAACATATGACGGCTGACAAAATTCAAATCATCGAATATAATAAGTGGTTAGAAATGTAGCAGTTCTGCAGTAATCTAACTTTCTTTATTTTTTCTCCTCCTCAGTTCTCGTGGCGACTGTGACGTCAACCGAAACAAAGACACCTGCTGCAGAGAGCAGTACTTTGTCAACTTCCGAGCCCTCACGTGGACTCAGTACTGGATCATCGAGCCTGCGGGGTACCAAGCCTTCAGGTGCACTGGAGGCTGCAAGCAGCCAAAACGCAACTACGGCTACGGAGAGAGGCGGTGTACGGTGTCCGAGAGCGCGCCTTTACCAATCATGTACCTGGTGAAGAAGGGGGACTACACCGAGATAGAAGTGGCTGAGTTCCCCAATATGATAGTAGAGAGGTGCGCGTGCACGATGGACAATGTCTCTATAGTATGATCATGGAAAGCAGCTATTATAGTCCTATAATAACACAACTCTGATGGGGGGGGTTAGAGGACTACAGTAGTGCCTTTCAGATTGGGGTTGTTCTATATTTAATGGTCTAGTACTTCTATTTATATGGACATTTATTGGGAGATCCATACACAACAGGCCGCCCTGCTGCCTGAGACTCCATCTCCTTCCACAAGCACTTTTATATATTTTGTACATTTTGATATCTTTTTTTATACAAATGTGTATTGTTATGTTGAATCTACAGCAACCATTCAAATCCTGTCTGAAGTGTTATATTTTTGAGCTGTACATAATATGAATGAGTTTATGTTTGGAAAAAATAAAATATTTTGTTCACTTAAGAGATCCACGGCCTTCCTCTCTCCCCCTGCTGCCAAGCGGCTGTCTGGCTCCATTCACATTCATGCTAACATTCAGATGCAGACAGATACAGCTGTCTCCTCTTTCACCTCTTTATTTACACCTAGAAGAAACCAGAGCCGAGCAAATCATTTGCCTAATGACTTATAACATTTGTTACAGTTAGGGCACACTGTTGTTGACAAAGGAGCTCGGGCTCTACTTGTAATGCTTTATTTACAGAGGGAAGGAGCTACACTGCCACATACAGAGTTACAGGTCAATTCACAATAAGCTAGAACGGCCTCTTCATGTGTTTACATCTGAGTAAGGTCGGTCAAACATTGGTAATCAGGACCAATACCTAATGCGCTGTTTGCTGTCTGAGTAGGGGGTCTTGTCATTCACTAATACGCTGCTGATGGAGGTAAACAAGCTGCCTCGCCAAAGACAAGCAGCTGTCTGTCTGGGTGGAAAAGTGGATTCCCAGCATACACCTCAGGCGGTAACCAGTAGAAACACAGCTGGTCCTGTGAATGAATGTCAATGATTTTGTGATTGTTTTCAAGGTAACTGTGTCGTGGTATTTCACACTTCATGGTCTCTACAAGTAACTCACACAATATACACAAATCATGTTTTCACAAGTTTACCTCCCATAAAAGGACATACAGATTAAATGGTGCAGCCAACCGGTTTAAAGGTCACCTGATCAGGGTCGGTTCTGACCTGTCAAATAAGTGTAGGCAAACTGGATGGTAGATAGCCAAGAGTTTACAGATTTGGATGTTTTAAATTCCTGTTCAGTTAAACAAAGGGAGGCACATGTAGTTCTGGGGGTCCTCCACCAGGACACTTGAGGTTTTTAACACTTAACTTCCTGATTCTGGTGAATATATATGAGACAACTAGTGCTAGAATTTCAGCCATGTAAAATGAAAACAGAACATGATTCATTTATAACGAACATAAACCTCACTGTGCATTTACGTACCTCTGGAGGACAATAATGGACCTTAATGCTCTGCGGACTTCAATGTAACCTTTGGAAATGTACTGACCCAGTGACCAACTCTTTGTACCTGATGATGATTTATTACTTTTCATTACATTACATTAAATGTTTAATTGAATGTCATAATATATAATTCAATTAAATCTGGAGATGCTTGAGTTGATGTTTGTCAGTGCAGTGTAATAGAAAGCATGTAGCCTGTGCTTGGCTCACTTTGAACCTCATGGATTGATTACTTCAAATTCATCTTCATAGAAAAGAAGACGAAACGCATTTGGGTAAACTCTGAAGAAAAGATGTTCCTTGAAGTAAATCTGCTTTTCCTTATTCTGCACCTGACTCTTGGAATACGACACATCTCCTTGAAGGAAATGAACCCTTTTGGGCATTTTAGAAACCTGATTTTAAACCTCCCAACCTCTGTGTGTATCTGTTTTACATCAGTGTGTTTGATTTAGTGCATTGATTTTTTGAACTTGCTTCATTATTTTAGTAAATGTTAGACTTTTCTTACACTTAAGTGTTTACTTCTTCCTTTTCATTGTCCTAGCTTCTAGAAATCCCCTAGTTTGTTGATTTGAGTGGCCTTGTATTCCTCTGTCTTCTGGTTCTTTTAATGATTTGTGGTCCAGTCAAAGTACCATCAGAGTGGTTGCACGAGTAATCTGGGTCTCTGTCAGTATGCCTGTCGGCCTGAATCTCATCAATTATGTCCTCATGTGAACAATGTGGAGTCAAAACCTCTGTAACAGGCATTAAGAATATGTAGTCTACCTATTGTGTGTCCACTTTCTGACCTCAAAATGTGATGCTCTGGTTCAACCAAACTGAGCTTGGATTTAATATGTTCCCACAACACTGTACTTTAAAGAATAGACTTTAAACTTTCCTTTTTGATAAAGTGTATAGTCAAGGTGCAGGTATAGACCAGCTTATGCTCTTATGCCGCTATAGGCTTAGACTGCCGGGGGAACTGGCACCTTCAGCTGCTATCCCTCACTCTCTGCACATAGTCACTATCATGCATGTCACTATCTGTACATCTTAGTTTACTAACCCCACCTTTTCCTGGGGGCTCCTGAACTGCTATAGACCCCCCCCCCCCCCCCCCCCCCCGTTTGTTCCCTTCCTGCATCTTCCTCTATCCCATGTTTCGACTCCTGCACAGTTTCACCAGATGTCTGTTCATTATGAGCCTGGTTTTGCCAAAGATTTCTGCCTGTTAAAGGGAATGTTACCTTGCCACTGTAACTTAGCTAAATGTTTCTTAGTGCTCATGATGGATGAATGTAGGGTCTCTGTAATGTAACAAAGAGTGAGGTCTTTTACCTGCTTTTTGTAAACTGTCCTGAGATAACATTTGTTATGAATTGGGGCTTTACAAATAAAGATTGATTGATTTGACAGCTGCTGAAGCTTTTTTTTGTTTTTAAAGTGATAAGACTGGATCCCTTCGCTTAGTTCAGGACACTCCAAAATATTGAACCCATATTCATGAAGATGGTATATAATAAAATCATAATTATCTATAAAATAACCAAACAATAAATGTGTCATTTCATATGTCCTGTTGGACAACCTGTGGGATCTTATTTTTAATTTTCTCTACATTTAAGAATGAAGCTTCAGAGATTTTAGTTTAACATTTCTAAATAGTGAATCCATGAGCGTTACAAACCACTGAATGGTTTCACCTGACAGCTCACTCTATGGGGAAAAGTTCATTCTTATTTGTGTTACTTTGAGCCCAGTCGGCTTGGATATTTCACTTTGTTTTTAAACTACAAGGGTAGAAAAGCTGAATGATTCTGATTCAATGTTATGAAACAATGAAGCCTGAAAACCTGTGAGAGGTGAACACTTTGTAACAAACCACAAAGTCACTGTTAACCAGTTCGTAAACTTTAATAGAGTTGAGAGAGAAATAAAATAAAAAATTCAACCGCAATTTTCTTCTTCAAAACACAAATATTAGAAATTGTCTGATAGAAAAAGCTTTTGCATTGTTGGTTTACACATTAAAGACCTGATATACACCCTGCAACATAAAGCCATTTAAAAATATAGTCTGTCGTGTTATTATAGGTTATACTGTAAACTCAAAGCTCGTCATCCGGATAGATTTATGGATCCAGTACAATTAAAAGAGGAGGGCACAAACTCTCCAGACATTTCAATATAGTAGACAATCATCACACAGCAGTACTCGGGCAAACTAACACTTTCTTAATCACAATACATTTAGAAGTCAATTTTATGAACATTCGTGCATGGCTGAAATAGTGGTTCAATATTTACACGCTTCTTATAAATAACACGCGGATTCAAAAGTTAAAAAAAAAAAAAAAAATGGGCTCACACACACAGCCATATTTTGTCTGATCTACTGTCATTGTTTTTTTTGCAACTCTGATGATGGTCTGGAGTTGGAACACATGCTGGGTGTCCTCTGTCGGCTCATGACACACGTTAGGAGCAGCCGCCATTATTACCAGGCCACACAGTCAACAACCAAATGTGCCTTTTCAACTGACGGAAACAGAAAAAGGGTTAGGTCTGCGGCTTTTCCGTTTGTTTTCATGAAGTGCTAATGGTGTTTGTATTAGATGTGTTGTGATGCTGTGTAGCCCTTTAGGTTTGCTGGTGAAAATGACTAACCCTGCCTGTCTGCTTTCAGTCCCGAGTTGTGCTCCGATCATCAGATATATGCTCAAAACTTTAATGGTGATATCAACACTCATTTTCAAGAAATGCTTTCACAGTTCTGATTTTGTTTTTGGGGCTGGTCAGTGCTTGCTTTTTCTTTTCTTTTTTTTAAGTCTACTGCACTAAAGGGATTTTAAACAATAAAAAAAAATAAGAGTAAGATCCGGACTTTTCCCTTGGGACAAAGTGTAGTCTATCCTTTAATTCTAAGCACATATTATTAAAAAAAACACTAATTTAAAGGCAGAATGTAGCAGTACAATGGCTTACTTGTATCCTTAAAAATGTTAAAATACTTTGTCAAAGCGGTGTACACTGGAATCGCTTAAAGGATCTGTAAAGACATCAAAGACAGGACACCAGGAGGGAATACTTAAAGTAATGAGGCGTAAACTTGGGCTTGTAGCGGGGCTGATGTCGACTCTGTTTGAAGTAGCAAACGGGGACATCGCCCGTTCAAAGGTCTTTTACACACCTTTGAAGTGAATCAAAAGTCATAAGCCAGGAAGTATGTTTAAAACAAAAAGCCAACGAGTTGTTTATTGTAGGTCTATGGAGTTTCGGTTACAGGTTTGATACTGGGAACATAACATTAAAAAAAAAAAAAAAAAGCTTGCTGTAATTCATTTGTGGATTCAGTTGAACTGATTGACAGTGGACTATACTGACACACACAGGTCTAACAGTATAATCACCTACCATGCTTCTCACTAATAAGCCAAGGTTCCTTTCAATCATGAGTTATTCTCAAATTTCGCATAAAACTACAAAAAAAGATATTTACAATTTGTAATAAAAAAAGCAAAACAGAAAATCACAGCACAGATAAAATGCACAGCGCTAAGAAAAACAAAAAAACTCAACATCTGCCAGGCTGGCAAAATGTTTGGGGTTCCTGAAAATACAAACATGAAATTCTCTTTAAAAGCAGGTCATTTAAAAGTGGTGAAAAAAAAAAAAGAGAATGAAATATACAACGAAAACGGATAGTTGACTTAACGAAACTTAACCCACATCATACATGTGTATATAGATATATATATAGACCTTCAGATACACTCAGGATGCCTGGTTTCCTCTCTGATGTGGAATGTTGTTGCTCAACATCGTACAGGTCAGACGAGGGCTTTAAGATTATTAAAAGTGGGTTGTTTTAAAAAAGAAAATCAAAACGCAGGATGGAGGGATGTTCCTTGGCTAGTGGTGGATCTCTGTTTGGGCCACCAGTCCGTAAGAACAAGTGTCTTAGTAATATCCAGGCTGATACTGCTGGCTCCACGGCTTCTGGTTCCAGAACTGCAGAGAAAACGCAGGGGAAAAAAAAGTTTGTTTGTTTATATGACCATAATGCTTTCAGGTTTTTTTTTTTTTTTTTTTAAACTTTAAGTGAGATGGGACAAAATCCAAGTTTTTTTTACAAACATTAAAAGCTGAATAATAAAACAAAAGTAAACAAAGTCCCAAAGCCTTTGTTCACTTGGAGTTGGGATTATGAATGATAAAAGCATATCTCGCTCAAGCTTTACTAATAAAGCGATATTAATCACATGCTACGACAAACGGGACCTTGCACCTTATGTGCAACGAATGCCTGGAGAAAAGAACTGTGGAAATACTGACCCCTTGCTGCCAGCTCTGGTTGAAGGCCTGGGCCTTGTCCATGCCATTCCTGTTGCCGAAGCTGCCTCTGTTCCTGTCGTTACCATAGTTTCCATTTTTGTGGCCAAAGTTGCCACGGTTACCACCTCTCTGATGGAACTGTAAGAAAATAGATGGTGCTATGAAAATACACATCATAGAAGAGGTGGGCGAGGTGACCTCTGATTCTTTTCAAAGTATTATTTTGTTTATTATAATTATACAGGGACGCATTAAAAAGGGCCTGAGCATATGAACACATCAACACACCAAGACCCCCCCTTATCCCCCGTTTAATGGGATATCTAACTCATCTCTGTGTATGACACCAGAGAAAGATGTTTTTAAAAACACTGTGTTTAGATCTCAGTATCTTCTAAATGAATCTGTTTTCTTTCTCTCCTGCAGAGGTGTGTTAATGTAGCATAACGTGATGCATAGCTAGATCCCACAGTTCAAGTGTTGACAAAACCCTCCCTACTCTGTTTCTGATTGGCTAGTAACGTTAGTTAGGTTGAGAACGCGGGCTGTGTTACTCGCAAACCATTGGTAGGTGAACTTCAAGCGCATTCACAACAAATTCCCACTTATATTTATTTCTATTATTTTAGATTTTTTTCCCCCCTTTTCTGGCACAGTGCAACCAGTTGAGCAATTGTTGTTGCCATGTGTGTGCATTACAAGCAAACTTGTGTATTTATACCAGTGATGATGGTATGGCAAAAGTCTTGTTGTGGCCGAATGAAACACCCATGATGGTACCAATACCGGTTCACCACACACACACACTTCTATATCATAGCTTCAGGCATTTCCGAAAAAACTGCAGAGATATTAGACCAACCGAAAGTGCCTCAGAAAAAATCCCAAAACTTAAACAACGTAGGTCTCCAAACCCACCTGTCCGGGATGACCCCTGTTTCCTCCACGGTTCATGTTGCCTCCACCTCCTCTGTTCATGTTCCCCCTGTGCATTGGGCCACCTCTGTTCATTGGTCCCCCTCTGGGTCCCATGTTGCCACCTCTCATGGGTCCACCCCTAGGGGATCCGCCCCTGGGGGATCCACCAAGGCTTGGAATGGGACCACCCCTATTGAAGTTTCCACGGTTGGGGAAGCCTCCTCTGTAAGCTGGGGGAGGCAGGAAGCCGCGTGGTGGACGGTTGAAGCCGCCACGAAGGCCTGGAGCTACAGAAACATTTTGTTAAACAGTGTTACGATTCATTTAAATTACATCATATGACATCCTGCTATCAACCCTACCTCCTCTGAAGTTGCCTCTGTTCTGGAATCCTCCACGGCCGCCACCTCTCTGGCCCGGTCCACCACCACGGCCAAACTGGTTCTTGCCTCCGCGGCCACCACCACGCAGGCCTCCACCTCTCTTTGGTGTTGTGCTTCCCTGGTTAGGTTTCTTCTCGGCAGGCAGAGCGGTCTTGCTTTCCTCTTTGTACTGCTCAAGCAGCTTGGCAGCCTCCTCCTTCTGCAGCTCAGCATAGATGACCTCGCTGAAGCTCTCTCCTGCCTCAGGCAGAGAGTAGAAGCCTGTAACAGAAGGGGAAAAAAAACAGCATGACTTCAGATGCCAACATTGTATATTTTAGTCCTTGCAGAGATTTCAACAATTCAGGTTTAGTAACAGCCTGAGAATCTTTATTTTACCTTTCATTTTGAGGACAGCGTGTTCAGGCACTTCTTTGCCATCACTCTCCACTTTCTGTTGGACTCTCTGCTTGTAGTCCTCATCAGAGGGGCAGACAATCACTGCCTTACGCTGGAAGCCTGCAAACAAGCACATCTTCCTCTTCTGGCCCGGGGCAGACAGGTTTGTCTGAGGGAGAAGACAAGGAGGCTCATTATTCTGTTATTACGATGTCACATGTGTGTAATACTGTATGATCATGCTCATCACTTACATGATCCAGGATGTAGTTCCTCTTCTTGCGGGCAGCAATTTCAATAAACTTTCCAAGGAAGAGTGGTGCACGCTGGGAAATAGCAGTGAGCTTTGTGATGTCCTTTGACTGGCGTTTCAGACTGTTGATCTGTTTTGAATAAGGATGAAATACATTAAAACAATCTAAATGACAGACTTTCAACAGTTACAGCTGTGCAGTTGACTGGTGGATGTTTGTTGTATCAGTACTGACCATCATCTTGTCCACAATGGTGTCACTGCCCAGGATGTAGTATTTGCCAGGGTTCTCCTGAACATGGTCCTTCACCCATGTAGTCTTCCCTGAACCTGGCAGGCCAACCATCACTATGATCTACATGAAAGACAAGGAAGAATTTAGATCAAAGTCTCCAAGAAGTTTTACTGTTAATACTGAAACTTAAAGTGGAGAAAACAAAACATAGAATTGTATCTCGTTGTAATGGTTCTTACCTCGCAGTCAGCCTTGGTCTGTGGACCCTTGAGCCCCCGGACTCGATCACTCACGGGGACCTGCTGCATGAAGGTGTAGCCCTGGGGCTCAGGGAAGTATGGAGTCTCCATTTGGCCGAAGTTAAATTCCACAGCACAATTGTGGCAGATGACATGCGGGAACAGGGCCTGGCCGTTGAGGGTGTCCTTGCTAACTTGGAAAGCAACAGCCGGCTCCCCGCCATTCTTCGCGAAGGACAACACAAACTCATCACCCTCAAAGTCCTGAGAAAAGAATGAAACATAGTGAGTTAAAGATAATATTTACCAGTACAAATTACACTTCAAACTCAGTGGCAGTTCTTTATCATGTGCACTTCCTTTAACTTTGAGAAGATGCTGCATGAAACTCCATTTTTACAAATTAAAAAAAAAAACATTTCTTCAACTTATTCTAAATGGAACAACACTTTAAACTCCTGTTTCTTTGTCTGGTTTTCATGTACTTAAATAACCAATAAGACAAGTAACATTTATGTCTTACAATAAGGCAGCAGATGACATCATTCTCCTCGTACGTTTCTCCAAAGTCCTCGGTCACACAGTTGGTGGTCTTTTTGCCTTTTCCAGAGTATGCATAAGAGTGCTCCTCCTCTCCTAAAATTAAAAAAGGGGAAAATATGTTGACAGAATATACTAAATTTAGTTGCCACACGGCAGCCAGTAAGACTATGTAACTGTGTGTGATTCATCCATGTAGGCAACAGGCCAGCCACCATTACTGTTATGTGGGCAGAGCTGCAGCCATTTTGCATCAACATGCAGTGCATCTTATGAAACACTAGGGGGACCCCTTGGGACAGACTGCCTCTGATATGGGATCATCAAAGCAGTGGGGTAGTGCTATCCTATTGGCAGACCTTTATGCGTTAAAATACAATCAGTACAGTGCATTTTTCATAGTTTTAATACAACACTAAATCTCCTGCAGAGATCCTAATACTACAATGCATGGTAAAGTTTATTAATACCAAGTTTGACCCCCTTACTATTCTGGGCTTGGTCACTGCTGTGTGCGTCCAAGAAACGCAACAATATTCTAACAAGGCTCTTCAGCGTTTATTTTAGTGCATGAGTTCAAATGAGCGGGACAAATGTTACCAAGGGATGCTGACAATGACACAACCACATATAAGCCGAATAAAAGGCACTAACCAAGGAGCAGGGTGCCAGTGGACAGGGACCAGCCGACCTGCACATCATGAATCTCCATGTTCTTGCTGGAAATGTGCTTCACTGGTATTTTCTCTGTAATCTGTTGAATGAAGCAAAAACACCAACATTTTTATCAGTAATAACTTCCATTTGTCTAATGTATCTTAATGTTTATAGATGTAGACCTTTAAACAGCGTGTATGAACAATGTAGAAAAGGTACGAGATTTATAGTAATTATTGGCTTGTATGAAAGTAAAAGATGGAGTGCACAGTGTGTAGGAATAAGAACTGTACCTTCATCTCAAAGCAAGCTTTGCCTTTGTTCACACCATAGGTGGCCTTGCCTCCAGACCACAGGTAAGCAAAACTCTCCATAGTGAGAGATGAGGCACTGTATCTGTCCCGTGACACCTTAAAGTGCAGGTCGCTGTTGTCTACAAAACACAAAAAACACCACATTATTGCATTTACTCTGCTGTACAGGTCAACTTCAGTATCATGCATTTTTATTGAGGACTTTTAACTTTAATGTAATTATGTCACATTTGTATCACTCACAGGCATCAAGGCAGACTTTTGTTTCATCAAGCTCCTCATCTTCTTCCTCCAGAGGTGGCACAGGAGACTTAAATGAGGCCCTGGAAAGAGATGCCAAACAGTCATTTAGAGGACTTGCATCACAGAGCAACTACATGAAACATATAGATTCCTTGGTACGACTTGCTGAAAAACATTTGGGGAGAGAAGTAGAAAAGCAGACTATGGGAAATGATACAAAATACTGAGTAAATCGGCAAATGAGCCTCGGAATATTTGGGATAGTCATCTGTATTGTGGGCCTGGGCAGACATCACTTACCTTGCAGTATCCAGCGAAATCTAAAACGTGAGAGATACACAGAAAGAAAGCACCTCTTCTAGTCTTAACACATGAGGCTATCCACTTGTGAAAGTGATCAAATCCCTTCAAAATAAAATAAAAGAGAGCTGTGTTTATGATCTCGAGGATTACAGTGGGGTCAAAGTGATAGTGGGTGCAGTTATATTTAACTTCCCATGTGTGGAAATCTCAATGAAAAGGTCATGACTTACACAGACAGTTCTGTGGAACTGCAACTATACAGTACAGGTTGTCAACATGCCTCATTGCTTTAAACAAGAAACTGGTGTAGTGAGAGCTACAGCAACTTACCAACTCTGTAGCTGTAGAATGAGTACCCAAATGGGAAGTTTAACAAAGTAGTTAAAAATGTTGCAGGTTTAACTTCAGTGATAAAGGATTTCTCAACCTAGAGCAATGATCTTAACCCAGTGGTGTAGAGTTCTTTGGGGTTCATTATTATCTCTAGAATACTGTCAGTGTTTTTGTCCTCAAACAGCCACAAATGCTGCTGTGGTGGGATATATGGGGACACACTTTCTGGAGCTTTTAGTTATTGCAATCAACAGTTTTGACTTCTGCTCTTGTAGCTGTCCAGTGCCACCTGGTTTTAACAGATCTAAAAATACTTGTATAAATATTGTAGTCACTGAAAAAAATTAAAAGAAAAAAAAACAAAAAACCTTTCAATTTAAAAAAAAAAAAATGGCTGTGGGAAATTTGTCTGAGAAAAAAAAACAAACACAGTAGACAGAAAAACCATCATGTTTCAACAATTCTGTTTCTCCGATTATTCAACGAGTCTGTAAACTTTCCCCCAAAATAAAAAAAAAATGTATAAAAAAATGGCAGGATCAAAACAGGTTTGCCGTTTCTGCCAGTTGATTTTTACAGTCTGTCAACAGCGCAATGAAAACAAAATACTGACCAAGAGTAGGTATATGTATGCACACACACTGACAAACACACATGCTTGATGTCACTGCGTAGGGGTACAAATGAACTTTGAAACTCTCACTTCATGATAACACTAACACTAACACACACACACACACAGAGAAGACATGATTCATGAGACAGAAAAGCATTTTGACATCATACAACCAAATAAAACGGGGGGAAAGGACCATAGCGAGGCAAAACGATGGACGGTAAATTGCGAGCTCCTCCGTGAACGTTCCAGACACTCTGGAAGATTGCTACATCCTTGTGTGCTAGCCTGGAGCAATGGACCTCCTCCTCCCACCCCTCTCAGCTATTCCTCCCCACCCTCCCCTTCATTCAGAAGTGCACATCTGCTACTTTCCTCTGGGTTTGTTGTCTTTGAGCAGCCTTGATTCACCTTGAGGACACAGTGGGCTTTGCAAAACAATAAGTGGCATGAGGAACAGATGTGACAGTTCATAGAGACTGAAAGTTGCACTTCTGCTACAGAATGCAGTCCTTAAAAAAGACACAAATGTGAGTGGGCACTGTAAAAGATAAATGGTAAGGCTCCTTAAGTAGTCAGGGTTGACCCTCAAAACATGTGTGAATGTAAGTTTTTATTGGATAGTATAATAACTAAAAATGAGGGTCTTCCTCTTGCTAGTTATGTGCATTGGCACTTAAAGCCAATACAGTTCAACAAAGCTATGTATGGCGTTTCAGGGATGCTGAAGGCCATTTTTGCTCTGTCCCATCCTTACCAGCTGTATTTGTTCTCTTCAATAAATTCAAAGTAGCCCCTTCCATGTTCCTCCCGGCGTCTCTTAACACCCTTCTTATTCTTCTGATCAGCATTCGTGTCTTTGTCCGCATCCCCTTTGAAAATAGAACAAAGATATAGAATGAGGTGCTCCTTTTTATGGAGAGAGAGAGGTCGGACTGGCAGTGGGGTTCTGGCCCACAAAGCCCGTTCATTAGTTACATTGTGTCGACCATAATCATCAATATTAATTTATGAGGTGAAACCTCATGGTTACACTTAACAACACAGTCATAATCCAGAAATTGTAACAGTCGTAATGACCAGATAGAAATTACAATATCAGCTGGTCCAAATAAACATTGAAAACTGGGTTGGGACTGGAAAAACAAGTGATATTAACCCCATAACAAAGGGTTTAGAATAATGTTCATATCATTAAGAGGTCTGTTGTGTAGGACAGCTGCATCATGCAAGAAGTTAGACCTATTTAGATGTTGATAGCACCATCCCCAATAAACTAATAACCTAGGTGTCTATATTCTACATTTGTCTATTTATTCCATTAAGATGATATTCAAGTCAAACCACGTGTTTCTGCTAGTTCAAGTGATCCCGGCTCGTATAAACTCACAACTATAAGACTAGTAGCTCATGTTTGGACGTATTGATTTACACAGTTATGTCCAATTAACATTTTAATTATTAAATAACTTATAACGGTGAAGGAAAGACAACGCGCAATCACTGCCGCAAAATCCCATTCAAACCTTTCAGACATGTTGCTTTGACTTCTTCATAATGGTTATGAGGTTAGCCTTGATTACAACCCCACCCCCCCCCCCCCCCCCCCGTCCCTTCACTTCCGGGAACACTGAACTAGCTCACCGGCTCTTCCGCTAGTTAGCACCGCACCACAGACAAAGAGCTAAAAATGCTAACCACGCTAAATACAAAACGTTTATTTCACGCTCTTTTTATTCGACATATTTCCGTAAAATACATACCCATGACGAAACGGTGCAGAAGTTACACGTTGTTTTGGACAGGAATGCCGGGTACTGACTTTACAAAGTGATTAATTTTATCTTGTCAAGGTGGTGACCGATGCTAACGTTGAATGAGCTAACCGGCTACATGTTGCTAAGGTTGTTGCTAAGGCTATCCATTTTTCCAACATGGCCGCTCGGTTTACGTTACGCGTTGTTTCAGTCAGTCCCTCCGACACCCAGCCACAGCCCATACAGCCAGACACATTTATAACCAACCCGGTTTGACTCACCCTCAGCGGCCTGGTCCCCGGGCTCACCGTCCTCCGCTTCTATTTTCTCCATGTCGTCCACATCTCCCTTCAGCATGGGATCCATCTCATCATCCTCGTCCTCTTCCCCCTCTCCCATCTCTTCATCCTCGGCGGCGCCATCTCCTCCTTCGCCCCCGTTCTCCGGCTCTTCCTCCTCCTCCTCCTCCTCCTCCTCGTTGGCCTCCATGCTTTCCTCCACCTGGCCCTCGCCCTCCTCTTCCTCTCCCATACACTCCTGGTCTGCGGCCTGGTCGAAACCTTCACTGGACGCGGCAGCAGCAGCGTCCTGGTCCAGCGGGGTGTCTCCTCCAGAGAGGGCCTCCTCGTCCAGCGCGGCCTGCAGGCGGTCCATCAGCTCGGCCTTCAGCCCCTTGTCCGACAGATCCCGCTTCTTCAGCTCGTCTTTCAGCTCGTTCACTTTCAGCTTCTTCACGTTAATTGAGCTCATCTTGAATGTTAGGTCTGTACGATTAAAAAATACGACGGTAAATAAATAAATGGACGCCCTTTGTTCACGGTTATAGCTCAGAAATGCGCCAAATGGCAACCGAACCGTCCAACCAATCTTCCGCCGGCAGAGAGCTGTGTGCGCGGAGCTTGCGGTGTGGGGGAGGATGACGTCACGTACCGTAATCACCCGGAAAGCAACGCAGCCTGGTTATATAGCATGCCGCCGACCATCTGTCGCTGCCGCAATCACAAAGCCTTGTTGTGGAAAGAAGTGGGACATAATGTAATGCACATTCAACTCAAAACAACACTTAACGTCGAGGATATTATTCAGCTCACCTTATATGTAAAACCTGTTCATTTAGCCTATGTATTTGAAATAAATAAATTTTATTTGGAAGAGTAAAAATGATAGCCTGTATAGTTCACAATAGAATTCATATAGCCTTAAGGTAAACTGTGGAGTAATTACAAGACGTCGTGCACGATTGTGAAATACAAAAACATCATCCATGTAGGAGTAAGTAGGGTGAATTCACCTAATGTGGGACAATTTTTGCAATTTAGACTTCTAAGATATATTGCAACATGAAACTACATTAAATCCACACCCAGTAACACTCTGAAATCTCCAGGATGTCCCCTAATCAAACCAAAAACAAATCCAGTTATCACACTCATTTAAGAAATAGTATACACATCAGTAGTCTTAGTGCCAAATTGTTTCGTACAATCTGCATTTCCTAATGTGGGACAGTGCTGTTCTAAATGTGGGACACTGAAAAGTCTATGTTAAAAGGCCTGAATCACTGAATTCAGGTATAGAAACCTGTCACACTCAAGTCTAAAATGTGCAATACCATATTCTGTAATTTAACCAATCACAATGTTAATGGTGTGGTACAAAACACTAGAAAAGGACAATAATAGTTTTGATGCATTTAGTAGAAAGACAATAGGCTATTATATCAGCATATCTGACATGCAGAGAAAGCAGAATGTAATGAACATGTTATGAATTCATTTATTTAAAGAAATGCAATGTTAAAATGTTAAAATGTTTTCTATTTCATACGTCTGTCCTGAACAAAAGAAATTCTTAGCCAACTAACACCAATACTATTTTGTTGACTAATTGATTAATTGATCGACAAATCTTTAAAACTGTGTTTTTCCACAGAGAAATATGCAACATAACTTATTTAATCATATCTTTACCAGAGATGTACTAAGGTTTCTTTGCATATAGGCTACTGTAGGTTTGTCTCTATATAGCTTATTTTGAAACCCTTTTCGAAAACAATGTCTTCCAAGGGAAGAAACATCTAAGCTATAGCCTATATGAATTAAAAAATAAAATACAATAATAAGCCAATTGACCAAACTCTCCATTACAGCAAGCTATTTTTAAATTAGATCTTATAAAGTTAAGAGAAAGATTAAAAACAGAAAGCCTTGTGTTATAGTTTGCATGTCTCGATGCCATGAAGACTGCACTCTGAAATATACCCAATGTAAAATGGACATAGATTATTATTATTATTATTATTATTATCATTAATATTATTAGAAACGGTGCAACAGCGTGCTCTCTGTGACTGGTTGTGTGATCACTTGCTCTATACTGCCTCCCCGAGGACATCATGAAAAATAGCAAAGTGAATTCATGAAGTGTTCTTCGGTGTGCGCTCTCTTCTTCTTCTTCCTCCTCACTGTGCCACACTCATCATCACTCCTGATCACAGACAGACAGTGTCTCTTTCCTCTCAGCTTGTGATCCTTTTCATTTTCACCTATGAGTGAAATACTTTCTCTTTACATCCATGGAGCTTTGGCTAAATTCATTAAAAGTGCACCCTGCCTTTGTTCGGATGCCTTTTTAAATATTAACAAGTTGTCATGTCATCTCTGACTGGAAGAGGAGATAGATTTGCTGCTTTGGACAGAGGAACACACAGGGTAAGTCAGTTTCTTTCATTGTGTAGGACTACATATTTTTCCGCATTTGTAAAAAAAAAAAAAAAAAAAAGAAGGTCTTCATGGAGTTTCTTAGAAGAATAATATTGTTGCACTGCGAGATAAACATTTGGGTGTGGTTAGTTACCCGCGTCATTTGACATCTAATTTCCCGCGGCCAAAGCCCACACATCCTTCTTATGATGATTTATTTCTCAGAACTCAGAAGTGCAGCATCACTGTGAGCCCGCCAGCTTTTCTGCAACTATTACCGGGAATTACTACTGCCAACCCAAGGAGCGTCCTGCCCCTGAGGGCGCCGGAGGGACCCGAGGCGACCCACATCGGAATATGTGCCAGAGAGCAGACGCTGTCCCGTCGTACAGGTCCCTGACAGGAGCCGTGGGAGACCGCGTCAGGAGTTCTCTGTCCTCTGGAAGCGGGACTTTATGCAGAGGCACCATGTCGAAGAATCCCGGCTTTGGGAGGTCCGACAGGAAAGTTGCGTGTTGTGAGAAGTGCTCAGCGACTCTTGTTGCTCTCAAGAAACAAGCTCTGAGCCTGGCAGTGCACCATCACTTCTCCTGCAAGGTCAGTAACCAGGACGCTCTGATGGAGCTGTTGGAGGGTGTAGTGGAGATGAGTGCTCCTATAAGGGCTGGAACAAGGGGAAGAAAATATGAATATAAGAAAGGTTTTTCATTTAATCAAGTTTAATCAAGACTTTTTATCAGGTGGTTTAAAATGATATTGGATGGATAGAAATAAATAATAATACAATTGCATTTCTTTATTTAAAATTCCCTTTTAGGCTATTTAACAGACTATTTAATTTTATATATTTTTTTTGATTTATAAAGACAAAAAACCTACGATTCAGTCTTAAAATAATCAGCAGTCAAGATGTATAATCTCAGACTTTGTTAATAAAAAGGACCTCTTCTCACACATTTTCTCACAAGTGCCGTGTGTTAAAAAGTCAATTAAAAAGTGTTATAATATTCATGCTGGCACATCAGTCTGACTCTTTACAGTGCTGCCTCTGGGAGGTTTGCACACCATCCATCTGTACATTTGTCACCACTAGCATCCATCAAACATTCCCATCGACAAAGTAAACCAGTGCCATTCCTGCTCGAGTGGTTTCAAATGAATATTTCATCTCAGACATCCATGTGTCATCCCCACAGTCCTCTCCATTGAGAGAGGCTATTTATTTCCGTCCTCCTAAGTGGGATGGAGCGCAGCGAGAATCGTGTTTTTAAGACACAGAGACCACAGGACAGAGCGGTACACATTTTGAGAAAGAGAGAGATGGTATCTGGTGACCACAGACATGGTCAGGAGAAATCGGATAAGCCGGCTATACAGTAGCTCCTTTCAGGTTTATTGATCTGAATGCAATTTCTCACAAACGTCTTGGCCCTATAATGACATCATTTTTATGACAGGTTTGAAATCTGGCTCAGCTTGAAAGTCCAGTCTGGCCACATCAGCTCATATCTTCTTTTATTTTACGTCATCATTTGAGTGTGAAGCTGCAATTTGTCCTACTTGGTTTATTTTGCCAATCTGATGTATATTTAAAGAGTACTATATCATGAACGGGTCCTTGTTAACCACTGAATATTATTCAATGAAATACAGCTACAGAGTTCCTGATGCTTCAGCACTTTTGGAGTTTTAATGATTTTGCTTTACATAATGATTGGGAGTTCCTCCAGTTCTCCTCTGGGGGAATATGGGTCACTGACTGTGTGCTGGCAGCCGGCAGGTTGGATGGGAGTGAGGACAGAGTGAGTCTGTTGCATGCTTTTAGATGTCAAGGGCAAAACAAACAGGCCAGGGCCCAAGAATGTCTTTGTCAAGATCAACAGCAAGATGATGGTTTGAGTTTAGTCTAGTTAGATCTGACAGCCTGGTTCCTTCCTTAGGACTCATGTCAACTTTTACAGACCAAATTTTCTCAAAATTATCAAAATATTAACATTTTATATTTATCTGCCATTTTGATAAACAACTTTATTTAATCAATATAAATAATAATTTCTCATTATATTATTATGACAGGGGAAACGGATAACCTCCTAGCGGTTATGTCCCACGTCCAATGTACGGGGCTTCAGTCCTTGTCCCAGCGGCCCTGGGTTCAAATCCGACCTAGGCCCTTTGCTGCGTGTGATACCCTGATCTCTTCTCCAAACATGTCCTGTTTCTCTTCAGCTGTCCGGTCTAATAAAGGCAAAAAAAAACTTTGAAAAATGATGCAATGAACCCTTTACCCCACACTCAAATACAGAAGAAAATATTGCAAAGTCATTGTTTGTATCATTTGTAACAGTGCTTTACCATCTTTTCAGTTTCAACAAGCAACAATTCTTTTTCACAGAAGGAAACAACTAAAATGAAATGCTTTTTGAACCTGAGCATTTTGTTGTTTTCCATGAATTTGGGGTTAAAAACAGAAAGATGACAGACATATTTTTACAAAGGTGCAGTATGTAATTTTTTTTTACTGCATTTTTAATTATCAGGGGCAGTAGTCTTAGTGCCATGATCACTTGGCTGAGTGCTAAGATTGAACCTTCCCACGACTCAATTTCCGTTTGCTCAGTGATCAGTAATGTTGTTCTCAAGTCTGAAATCAAACTAAGCCAATTAGCTTTGCTATTAGCTTTGTAATTATATCTTAAAGAAGCCTGTGCTGAATCTCATTAGGTTATTCTCTTTGTGAAAATAGAGCTTATCTCAATTACTGGCAGGTTACTGATTTCCGTTAGTTCATGTAAATTGATTTCCTTTGTGTCATTCTGCAGGACTCTAGTGATCTGTCTGGGTTTCTTCATGACAACCTTCGTGTTCATAGTCGTTCCACCAATGAGTCCAGGGACAGAGAGAGGGAGCCAGGCGAGTGCGGAGCCTGTGGTGTAACCCTGAGCCAGCTCAAACAGGAGGCTATCCTATTAGCCCTGGGCGGGGGTCAGCCATTAGCGAAGCCCCCCTTTGAACCCAGCTTTAGCATCGGTTCACTGCTGGGACAGAATGACACAAAGCATGGAGACAGAGCTCAACGTGAGGCATCTACAGCTGTGCATCAACCGCGCAGCCTCACCCAGAGTCCTCACACCCCAAGGAGCCCAAGGACCCCTCAGAGGACGCCTCAGAGGACGCCTCAAAGGACCCCTCAGAGTACCCCTCAAACTCTCAGACGAAGGGGGCCCAAGCCCCTCAATGTGGACATGGACCGCTGGGTGGAAGAGCAGCAGCAGCTGGTCGCGTCTAAGTCTGCGTCCAACACTGATGGTGTCACCACGCACCCTCACCGCCAGGTACCCCTAAAAGCTTCTCCTACCATTAAATCACACATAACACATCCCCTATGTGCATTCCCCTTTTAATGAGCTATGTGTGCAAAGTACATCTTTATGGGGGAACATGTCAGCAAAGCTATGATTCATGGTGCCTAATCAGAGCCTATTTAGATCCCATGGCCCAGGACGTTGTTTAAAACTACTTTTGCTAATGGAATGGAATTGGGTCATGAATTACCCTTGTCATAAAAGCCGGCCAGTCAGAAAGCACTTGTGATCAATAGGGGGATGGTCATATTTAACGGGGCGGCTGGTGAAATATGCATTACTGTGATGGAAGCTGCACTGCATTGCGCCCACCCTTCCCACCCTCCCTCCCTCCCTCCCTCCCTCCCCCAGGTTCCCAATGAAAAAGGTCATTAACCTATACAAGGTGATCATGTATGTAAGGTTGATGGTTCAACTTTGGCGCTGTAATGGAAGCTGCTTTCCTTACACAGTAAGAGTTTAAAGGAAGTTGTCACCAGTTAATCACAAGGCTTACAAACAGACAACCAGCCACACTCACATTCACACCTACAGCTAATTTAAAATCACCAATATAGCTAATGAGCAAGTCTTTGGACAGTGGGAGGAAGGTACCAAAAGGAAACCCAAGCATGCACGGGGTGAGCATGCAAACTCCACACAGAAAGGCCCTTACCAATGGGGATTCAAACCAGGAACATTCTCGCAGTGAGGCAATAGATTTAGCTTAAACCTGCCCCTTATTAAATAAAAGACTGTGATTGGCTTGGTCTGATGGGGCAGGATTGAAATCTTTCTTGACGGGAGGGGTGCCAGACACATGAACCCAGGTTCATCTTGTTGCCAGGCTACCATTAAACAGGATTGTTGTCAAACTGAGGGATCAGAAGAGGTTGGGTCTTAGTCATTAGAGCGATATGGTCTTGAAAGCGATATTTTTAATTAACCTGCAATTCCTAATTGACTAGTTAAATTCAATTTAACGATAACAATGAAACATCTTATTCAAATGTAACTGTTGAGGTCTTTGCTAGACTGTACGAGACATTAGCAAGGCGGGTCCAGTAAAGAGGGCAGATCAATACAGCTTTGTGTGGCTGAGGAGAAATCATACGAGAGGAGTGTAAGTGAAGGACAAAGACGGAGGAGAGGAGACAAAAGAGGAAGGCAGAGAAAATGATAACGGTTGCAGAAGAAGAGACGGTTTAAATGAAATGTTTAAGATTGGAGGCAGGAGAGAGGGAAAAACCAGAAATTCCAATTCAAAGAAATGGAGTGGGCGGGACAGGAGCACACAGGGAATAATACAGGACTATGTAAAAGCAACTACATGGAGAAATCAGAGCAGGCTGAAATAGAAAATAAAGATTATGAAAGGAGATATGAGTCAACAAGAGGGCATGAGGAGTGAAGTGGGGGAGTATACATTATCTAAATGAGCTCTGGTTTCAACTGTATATTAACCCAGCCCTGTCTCTGTACTCCTCCCAGTCTCCTTGCAAATCAACTCCTTCTGCATCAGTGTACAGCACTGACTGGCGGTTTATGCTCGGACCTTATTAAAAGGAAAAAATCTGAGCTGACGTTATGCTGCTGTGAAACATCCTGAGACATCTCTGCTGTGTGTGAGAGCACTGTTATACAGAGATGTTGGCTCAGTGGCTTGGGGCGAAGCTGACTTCATGTTGAACAGTAACATGTTGAATATGTCATGTTGTCTATCCAGTTATTAATGAGAGTATGTTTTCTGTCCCTCTCCAGCCCTGATTCATGTTTAAAGCTACTACAGCCATCATAGGTTATTCCTTATACTTCACATCAAGTAGGATCCATTATAGAACTAATAGTGTATGTTTAACCCCCTGTGCTCTCCGCCTAGATGCCCTACTTAGACAGACGCACCCATACTTGTCCCTAGAGTAATACCCTTGCCTTGATAATGGCCCCTTTTGGAGGAGATGCTGGAGTGCAATTACAGATTTGGATTTTTTATAATGAGCGTTCTCCCCCAGCAGGCTGCAGATGATGCTACGCTGGCCTGTGGTGATGTTGGGACTGTGCAGACTAGCTCAAAGATCCCCCACATATCCAGAGTGGTAAACATCGCCAACACTGCTGCAATGTCCCTTTTAGCCAGGTAAGATTCAAAACATACATTTAGACAGCAACTGTTGTGTTCAAAAATATTCATAATCTGCAGCAGGTATTATGGTGGCCCTGAAGAAAATAATTTCACAAAATGCTAAATGTTCATGAACCATCCAAACAATTCGTGAAAAAATATTTTGTGCAATGCAAAAAAATCTGTACAAATTTATTTTTGTGAAATGCAAATATATTTCAGGAGATGCAAATTTTTTTGCAGAGAATTTTGAGAACCGCAAAAATTATTTTTCAAACAAAAAAACATTTTGTGAAACATAAAACATTTTCATGAGATGTACAAACATATCCTGAAATGCAAAAACATTTCCTGCAATAATATTTCACTTACTGCCAAAAACAGAAACTGGAAAGGGTAGGACCACAATACTTGTTTGTGATTAGCAACAGTCATAGCAACAGTTTACCTTTACATTTTTCTCTTTCCACCGCGAATTTCAGCATGTATGAAAGTATGAAAATATGTAGTTATCTTTTAGAACAAAAGATAACTACATATTTTCATACTTTGCTGAAATTCAATCACAAACAAGTGATACTAATGGTCACTTTACAGAGCAGCCTCTGACATCAGTGTGTGTTAATGTGTAGGTGTGACCTGCGGTGTAAAAACACTTTGAGTACTCAGAAGACTTGAAAAGCTTTATAAGCTAAAGTCCATTTACCGTTTACAGGTAGTGTATAGTCCTTCCCTTTCTGTATTCTGAAATGTTTTTTGCAGTCAGTGAAATGTTTTTGCAGTTTATCTTCAGGGCCACCGTAGCGTATGGTCTGGCTACTCCACAAGTATCTGTGGAATGACATGCCACCTCCCTCCTTCTCTGCAGGGCAGCTGAGAAGCTCAACCTGACACTGAGGAAAAGGGGCCAGGCTTCTGATCCGGCTCCCGCTCATTTCTCCACCTGCTTCAGGGAGATGATCCAGAAAAGCCCGCCACCCGTACCCTCCTGCCTGCTCCAAGCTGCCACTAGGACCAAAGACTCACCCAATGTTGGCAAGGTACAGTATAAGGCTTCAGATTTTTCAATAGATCAACATTTTTCACTGAATCCTGTTTGGTTTGGGTTGAAATTGGTGACAATTCTAACATTTTTGGGAATTAATTTTTGAATAAAAGATTCATTTTCATTAAAGAGGGACACACCAATTAGATTTAGTAAACCAGTAAACATTTGATGAGATTTCCATCTCCTACATCTCTGTCATCATGGATAGATTTACTGACATCAACTTCTTACTGTGTTTTAATTATCTTGTACATTACCAGGAAACAAAAGGATGTCTTGCTGCAGGAGAGGCTACTTGTTGAAATTGTGGTAGCATAATTGGACTCAGGCTCTTTAGCCAATGTGGAAAACTACTTTCTAATAGCAATCAGGGAGCAACTTCACTGCTTGCAGAAAACACTCTAATGTATACTGGTCTACCAGAAAATCACCCATGACCATTGTGACTTGATTTATAACATAAGTTAACTTGGGACTCATCACAGAGTCTTATATAAAAAAAGTATTGTGTTCATTTTGTTAATTATATTCCCATTTGAATAGACCATAAAGCTGGGTACAATGTAGTCATGTCACACAGAATCTATAATGTGTGTCGTAAGAGATTTAAGCCATGTTTTAATGGCTGTAAGCCTCACAGTATACACAAGGGTTCCATAAGTCAGTATTATTCAAAAAGTAGATAGATAGCAGCGTCAGCTATGTAATAGTGTGACATCATAGCAGCCCAACATAGTGTAGCCAGCTATTAATTAAGTTAAACGTTCAAGAAGAACAGGTACACAGTAAACAGGGGACCCTCTGGGTAGGATCGGTACCCTTGGCACCCCAACAGAAGCGTTAACAAAAAAGTAGGACGGTACGGATCCCTTATTTTGGTACCATTCCAAACTTTTGACGGTGGAAACGCCAATAAATGGGTGCTGTACCGAACCGAACTGAAC
Source organism: Labrus mixtus (assembly GCF_963584025.1). NCBI lineage: Eukaryota > Metazoa > Chordata > Actinopteri > Labriformes > Labridae > Labrus > Labrus mixtus. The sequence continues at coordinate 22,340,439 of NC_083623.1, forward strand.
CGGACCGCTTGGTGGAAACGGGGCTAATGTACATTTACAAGAAGACCATTTTGGGCTACTTTGTAACTTATATTGCAATATGTAAAAACCTACAGTATAGGTCTATATCTGTGGTGATATATAGCACCATCCTCCTCGTCCACATCCACCACCTTGGAAGTGTTTTTACCGCCTTTGTTCCAGCATAAAGAGATCACAGTCAATTTGGAGGAGATCCTATATCCCCCCCCTTCTTTATGATACACTGTAATGTGGTGCTAATGTCTCCATCTTGTTCCTCCCCTCCTCTCCACTCCCCTCCTCTGGGAGAGAAAGTGGGGAGATCAATATGGCTGCCTGCCCTCCCCTTGTCTCAGATGGATGGACTCTTGGGTTCAGTCTAGAGTTACAGATAAGGGCTCCGAGAGACCCCACACACCTGCCCGAGCACTCAGCTCAGTGTGCCTCTGCGTGCCGGTTTCTATGTGTGTGTAACAACGGTAAAGAAGGTTCTCTGCTTGTGGAAAAGGCCTCTTGAATAATTGAACCATCATAAATAGAGTTTGACACATGTTCAATGACGTTAGGGAGCCACTTCTTGCATAAGGTTTTCAAATTATGAAGAGGAAAGAGAAAAAAAACCCTTCACAGTCAATGGGAACTTATCATGCGGCAGATGGAAGATGGCTTGCATTCGGTCAATAAGAGATGATGTCATGGTGGTGTAATGCAGTCCTGGACAATTTCAAGAAAACCACAGTCAGCTGGGTGTTACGGCGCACATGGTTACTTGCGATCTTGAAGACCTGAATCCTGATTAAGAAAAATGTAATTGGCTTATATACCTTATGAGAGCATATTGTCTATTGTGAAGTGCATCTTGTCTTGTCTTGTTGCAGACTAAGACCTATGAGCCTTGTTAAATGACTGTAAGAGTCGGGATCTAACTTAATTTAAGACCCTTAAAACCTCTAAATCCTTGGGCTTCCGGTGGAGAGCTGCATTAAGGAATTAATGTCATGACATGTGGAAATATAGCGGGAGGTATGCATTGCCATGCAGCTGTAAGTGCATGCATGGTCCCTGCATTAATTGAATGAGCTGGCTGTCGACTGCAGCCTCAACAAAATCCAACCTGAGACAACATACGGCTCATTTTTGTTGGAAAAATCAGGCGACGGCTATGAAGCACAAGAGCAGATTTTATTAAAGGGAACCAATTTGCTTCAATTAAGCGATGTGTGAAACATTTACGACGGCAAAGAACACCATCTTCAGTTCACCTTTGTAATGCTCAAATCTAACTCATAATGACGTTAACTAATTTGTTCTGCAAGGTTTCCCCTTTTCAACCGATGTCTCTCCTAACTCATGTTGCATAAAATAGCATCTTAGCCTCCAATGGCTGAGCATCAGGGGCTCCAAGTGGAAGTCTTACTGTTACTTCCACCTCACAGCATCATTTAATGTCAGCCTCCTGAGATAAAACCCATGTTTTGGTTCAAGCCTTGAATTCCTTTTTTCAAAATGCATTTTATATAAGAAAATGATAACCTGTAACTGACTACATAGCGGGCAGCTGTGAATGTTTTGTCTACAAATATTAAGAGACTTCTCACTGTGTCAGTGCCCTCACGTCTCTGGATGCAAAGACTCGGCGATGACTAAGACTCGCTTGAATTTTACATGAGGATATTTTTGAACTTGCTGTTTTGAAACTCATTGTTTTTTAATGTTTCCCCTCGGTGCTCAGATTTATTTTCAAAAGTTTATGTTACCTGTACGCTGCTCTCATTCTCTGCTTAAGATCTCAGGCTTCTTTTGAAAATCACTTACATACAGTACATGTTGTTCTGTAAAAGCTAGTCAGACATTACATTTAATAAGTAATGGAACAGGCTTCTCTTCTCAAGTTGTATTTGAAACTGCTCACCCGTTCTGCATTTATCTTCTATACAGTATGAATACAGGGGTAAGTGGAATTGTCGTTTTAACTTAACTCTTGTAAGAGTCATTGCACATCTGTCCCTGAAGGTTCTTACAAGCACATTTCGCTTTGACCTCTACAAAGTTTAACTAGTATAAAGCTAGCGACAGATTCATATTATCCAGGATAGACTGCAATGAGGCTTTTTTATGAGGTCAAAACCTTACATCATGAATGAGTCTGTTCACTGAAATCACAAAAATAACATCTATGTTTGAACTTGCCTCTTAATCTATTAATTTATGCATACAAACTGTTTCAGTGCTAAACCAGGTTTGGATCTGTCCACTGATATTTGCCCTCAGGAGATTAGAACAGGGGTTCCCAAGCTTTCAGCCGCCGACCCCCAAAATAACGGTGCTAACAGCTGGGGACCCCCATTGTCCCAGAGGGTGGTTAAAACCTTTAATGTTGAGCACAGCCGGGCACACTATGAGGCCTGTCCAAATATTGGCATTAGAACAGTCCAAACAGAAAGCTAGAAGCAGAATACACAGAATCTCTTGAACTATGATTTTGTTTGTATTTTAATATTAATGGATAAGATATGCTATTTATTATTATTTTTTTTTTTTACAAGTTTTGGGAAAGAAACTCGCATCCCCCCTTTCAGTGTCTGGATTAGAAGGACTTGGCATTTTTGTAATGTCATTCTTGGCATTTTGCTTACAGTATTGAAAATTTCCTGTTAAATATGACTTCGACTCACATCCTGTACTTGAGCTGCTAACAGCTGGATTTTGAGTTGATGCTAATATCTGCATGTCAACATGGTCATTAGAACAATGCTAACATGCTGATATTTCATTAGACCAATGCTAACATGCTGATTTAGACCAATGCTAACATGCTGGTGTTTCTGTATCTAGCAGCAGAATTTAGCATCAGACCTTAAATATCTTACTTGATATTTAAGGTCTGATGGCCACATTTACACAAGTATTAACGAACCCCATTTATATGCATTCCCATCACGCTGACAAAGCAGCAGGAGCAATTTTGATGCCCAAGGACACCAGGACATGTCACTGCAGGAGGTGGGGATGAAACCTAGGGCTGGGTGATATGGACCAAAACTCATATCTCGATATTGTTTAGCTGAATGGCTATCCTCAATATATATATATATATATATATATATATATATATATATATATATGTATATATATATCAATATTTATTTTATTAACGGTGAAAACACATGAAAAATAAACTACCTGTTTTGGAATTTAAAAAGTAATATTTTAAATAAAAGTGTTCCTTGAATACAATAAAAGAGAGAGAGAGGAGGAGAAGAGTGACAGACAGTCATCATCAGTGAGATGAGAAAAAGGTGAACTGGCAGCTGTAACGTTATTTTAATGCAACATAAACTAAATCGAAATTAACGATATTGTCACACCCTATATCTGAAAATATATCAATATATCTTAAAAACTTGATATAGTTCCCAGCCCTTATCAAACCCCCGACCTTCTGGTGAAGAGGCGACTGCTTCTACCACTGATCCACAGCCGCCCCTGTTATCAATATGTTCTCTACACAGAGTTGGCTGAGGATATGTCATTAGTTTTGCATGTATATGGTCCTAAATGACGGTACTGTACTTATAGCATTTCTAAACCTGGTCTGATGGTGTGAGACTGAAAGTGAAAGGAGAGTCCATCGAAGAAAGGACAACCATTAAAGTATGGACCAAATGTCATGGCTATCTATCTAATGCTTGTCCATTCAAATGGAAGAATGTCAGACATACTGACATTAATTTTATTAGGGCCATGCTGCTACTGGGACTATGCTTACCTCATGCAATTGAATACATCATTCTACAATTTATATCATACTGACATTTCCATCTTGCTTCTATCTCCTTTTTACATGTACAGGTCAGAGTCATGCTGAGGGTGAACCCAACACTGTTCGAGGGCCAAAGTCAACCACCTGTTCTCCGTGTTGAACCGTCCAAGAATAGAGTCATCATAATGGAGCCAATCAGCAAAAGCCAAACACACTCCACGATGACACTAGACAGGGATAGCAAACGTCTTGTGAAGACCTTCAACTTCGATGCCGTCTATCCTCAAGAGTCAAGCCAGGTTTGGCTCTTTTTCCTGATTATTGCTGAACATAATATGAAGATATGGTTTTAAATATTAGGGTTAGGGTTAGGGTTAGGTTTAACCCTAATCCTAACCCTAACCCAGGAGCAACTTGGGGTTAATTGTCTTGCCCAAGGACACATAGGGATCAAACACGTTCAATTTCTGGTTCTGAGACCAGACTCTACCACTGAGCCACAGCCGCCCCACTAAGCTGGCATACTGTTTATTTTCCTCACCATTCAATGCATATTTTCCCTCTGTTTGTCTCCTCTGTCTGATGACCTGAAAACTGATAGGGCCTGAATAGAACTAACAATTACACCACCCTTCAATTCAACCGTTTCCCAGCTTGCTTAAAGTGTCTGAGCCAAAGGGAATTTACAGAATCAGTATGACTTCCTCCTCTTCTGCAGATTTTCTTTGTGTTTCAACAGATGTATTTTTCAGTGCAGATATGAATCATGAGATGCTCGCTGTTCTTTGTCCTCTCTGACCAGGCTGAGGTGTGTGCAGGCGTCTTGGCTGACGTCATCCGCTGTGTGCTCAGTGGAAGCGATGGATGTGTTCTGGGTTTGGGATGTGCTGATGTGGGTGAGTAATCGGTCACTGTGAGAGGCCATGGGTTAAACTCTTAAGATGAGAGTGGGGTGCTTTTATCTGTAATCCCCCCTTCCCCCTATTTCTCTGTCCCACTCTGGCTATCATTCACCCTTTCTTTATCACTTAAAGTCCATGTCTCCATTTTCTTTCTCTGCCCTCTTATCCGCCTTAATATACATTTTCTCTATCCTTCTTTTTCCCCACAGTAATGACAGAAAAGTGTTGCTCTTTCAACTGTCTCCCCCTCACTCTTTCATATTTCACCTGTTCCTGCGTAAATAAAAGCCCATTCATCAATTATGCAACACTATTGCTTTTTTAAAAGCCCACCACAAGCTGATAGAGGTTTCAACATGCTGCACAAAATGACACAAATATTTTATTTTATTTTGCTGAGACCCTGAGATTGGACGGGACTGTGCACAAAATGGACTGTAATATGTTGCTATTAGAGAGATGGGACCCTGCACTTTGCGTCGGTCAAGAGGTTTAATAGATTTGCAGCAACAGCGCACACTCACTCAAACACACACACACACACGCACACGCACACACACACATGCACACACAGGGTAAGGACAGGGTCTCCTTGGCTCTGTTTTTTCACATGACGCCATTCTCCATGAATCTGATTGAATTAGTTGCCCAATACAAACTACATGTGGCCCCCAGCCAGGGGATATCAATCTCTTCCACAGAGTACTATTCGCTCTGAATAGGCAGCATGGCCTTTAATTGAAGTAAACCAATTCTCTTATCCTCATTCAATTAGAGTTGGGATAAGACGGGAGAGGGTAAAAAAGACCCATAACTCAAAAGTATTATGAGGCAAAAGTGCACAAGGAGATACTCCAAAAGAAAATCTGAAAATGTACATTTATATATCAGATTCAGAATCAGCTTTACTGGCCAGGTATTCTTAAACACACAAGGAATTTTACTTTGGTAAACTGTGCTCTCTTTGTACAAAGGTATCACATTAAATATCAACAATAAACAAATAAGCAAAGACTAATATGTACAAGGCTAAATAGGATAGTAGTGCAGTGGTGAGTAGTGCATACATATATATATACATATATATATATATGTATATATATATGTATATATATATATGATTCTTTATAACAGCTCTTAATCTGCTCTGCCTTTATTTTACATTTTTAGAACTTTATGCGTTAATTCCTGTGATTTTTTAAATATTTCTGCAGTTTGGTCTTTTGCATAATCGATATGGATATATTGTCTTATAATATGCAGGATGAGCTGCAGACAAGTTTTACCCGTAGGCTGTATAAAACATGGAGGTAGTCTCAGTGATGGCGCCCAGTAATGGCAGTTGCCATATTGGAAATGCTGTCTCAAACTAACTTTGGTTCATTTAGAAACAGGCAAAGAGTTGGAGCTGAGGCGGGCTGTTAGCCTCCTGGCAAACAGCTACAAAGCACCCAGCTGTCAGTCCGATCAGCCACGCCCATAATTACGCTAAACTCGTAGCCTTTATGGAATACAAACAGATGAGTTTACAGTGTCTACCAATAAAGACATGAGCTGTCCATGTTGTTTTTTGTACCAGGCTGTAAACATGTTTATTTCTGTTGTAAAAATGGGCATTTTAACATGTGCTAATGGGACTCTCCAGGCTTTTGTAACCAGCGTAATGGAGGACACTCGAGGAACTGCAGTGTTTTACATTTCCGCATCGGCTTTATTTTTCAACACCAGAGGTTGCCTGCTCAATGCTGACAGCAGTATTCACTCCAGTGACAGCTAACAGGCCTATATTAAGCAAGTGTATTTACATAAAGCTGGGTTTGGATATGCTGATAACTTTGCCCGTCTTTGGCATTGAGGTGTGGCAGGCCATCTGAGCACCAGTCATATCAATGTAAAATATATAAACATGATGATAAGATCTGAAAATGAATCATATTGTTATTAAAGTAAGTATAGCATTTCTTGATGGCCCTCTCGGGTGTGTAAAGGCAATGTGCATGAACTTGATGTTTCTGTAAATGTTGCATGCATACATCTGTGTCTACCTCAGGCTCCTGGTCTAGCATGGTGGGGAGCGGTGAGAGCACTCCGAAGCTCGGGCTTATTCCGCATGCCATCTCCTGGCTGTACAGTGCCATCGAGCGGCGGAGGGAGAAAACCTGGACCGAGCTGACTGTATCAGTGTCTGCTATAGAGCTCTGCTGTGGAGAGGAGGACACTCTGAGGGATCTATTGGGGGAGGTGGTTCACTCATCAGGCAGTATCCATGACAGTCCTAAGGCTCATGTTAGACTCCAGGAGGACCCAGTCTATGGGATACAGGTAGAAGTTAAACTGTATTTGATTCGGGAAAAAAAGGAGCTTGTTAAATGATCTTGTGCTTCTGCTGTTTCATTCTCACTCCATTTGTTGGAGTGCATTGACTTAAATAAACCAAAATCATTGATGGTGTTCTTTAACATTCATTCAAATATACAGTGTGGTAAAAGCCTAACCAGGCTTTGGAAACATTTTTTTCTAAATCTAAAACCAGAGCTGCAAGGCTGATTTTTCCTGTTTTTTTTTTTACAAGAGAGTATTTCTTGGCTCGTGTTCACTATGACACACAAATAAGTGTTATTTAGATTGGTTTGGAAGCAGGTGTCAGGGATGTTGCAGATACTGTGTGAGATATTTTCTGACTCCCCCCTAGACATGGCAGGATTAATGTTAATGTTAATTCAGAAAGTCATTTTGCATAATGGTCTTCACTTTATGAGCAGATAATACTGGGAGTGAGTGAAAATTATTAGATTGAGTTAAGATCAAATCTGATTGCACTATGACTGTGCAGCTCTCTCCTCCCTCGCAATGCTGTTTGCAAGCCAGCACCACAATGTGCATTTCTCTCTATTTCTTTGTTGGTTTCTGGGATGAATTACATCAAATCTCTCAGAATGTGCAAAGCTCTGCCAAGGCTGGGTCATCCTGTAAGTGATGTCAGATACATTTGATAGATTGACAGAAAGAAATCAAACGGCAGGTGGTTTTCATGTGAGCTACTGGAGTGAACCTTTGTGCCATATAAGATTTTACCACTCTCCTCTCCTCTGTCTCCAGCTGCGTAACCACAACCGGGTGAAGGCTCCCACTGCCGAGCGAGCTGCATCCCTTCTTGATGCAGCCATTGCAGCGCGTCGGCACAACGACTTCATTACGTATCTGTCCCACAGCTCCATAATGTTTTTCACTCTCTACATCCAGCCCCCTCGCACAGAGAGCAGCACCATCGGCAAAGGTTGTGATGAATTATTGAATAGCTTGGACAGCTTGTCCCTGTTGAATTTGCTTGTTTCCCCATGAATTATTTTCACAGTTAATCCTTTATTCCTGAATGAGTTTACAAAAAATGATGCAACCCACTTCTTCTTTACTGTGCTTTCAAACTATCCTTTTCTCGCTTGTTTTTATTTTGTAGGTGCACGAGGTGTCACTAAGTTGACTATGATAGATGTTTGTAGTGGTATGAGGGGTATGAGGCCAAATAAGCCTCCATTTTCTGAGCTCGGCCCTGTCGTCTTGTCTCTGCTAAGTGGACCCAAAACCATCCCCAACAAGTAAGAGTGTAACTCCCAAATATTATCTGTAAACATTTTAACATACGTTTGAAAAAAGTTGAGAACTTTAACATTTTTACATTGATCCAAAGTGAATTTTAGTCTTGCAAATTGCTTTCCAAAAATACTCAGATTCTGCCAGTAAAGTCATTTCATACTGGCTAAAAACCAGTGGCTTACTGTAACAGCTACATCAAAAGTTGGATAATGATATATTTGGCTGCAGGACTCATGCAAACTTTGAGCTAATGTCTGGACACATGCACTGTCTCTCTATAGGGGAAGTAAGTTGACGATGCTCCTTCAAGAATCGATGGGTCATGTAAATTGCCATACCACCGTGGTCGCTCACGTTTCTGATTCTTTGGCACATCTTCAAGAGGCAATATCCACCATCCAGATGGCTTCTCGCATCCGCAAGACCCAGAAAAGGACAAAGGTGACATATATGTTTGTTGATGTCTGTCAGTCCAACTTTAGATTGCCTCTCTGTAATTAAAAAATAAACATTTGTTCTCAGACATTATTATTTTCAACACAGCCTGATATTTTCTTGTTGATTCGTGCTTTAAGCTGTCCAAAACAAATTCAACTTTAAATTGTATCTTTCTCCTACTGCAGTCCCCCGCATGTTCTCCTCGTGGGAGGAGTTTGACAAGAGAAAAGAGAGGGCCTACGTCTTTTTCCCTGCGGGCATTTCACTCCACCGAAGAGGTCGATGTTGACGTCCCTCGTTTCCATTTGCGCGGAGAAGTGGGAGAGCGCTCCAGTAGTGACCAGTCCTGTGACACAGTCATCCAACTGGACTCGTACGGCTTGGTCCAGTCCAAAGGAACTCCAAGACTGGCACAACCCGAATTTGTTCCAATTATACCTTCTCTGCATCCTAACAAGGCCGATATGGACGACCCAGAGTTCACTGCTCTGCTCCAAGAGCTTTTGAAAATTCCCCAGCTGCAGGGAGCAAAGAATAAGGAGGAGACAGTCCAAGGGAATATCGAAGTGCTGAAAGCAGACTTGAAGCAGCCAGGGAGGGACTGTCTTAAATGTGACACATTTGCTGAACTTCAAGAGCGTTTGGGCTGTATTGATGGAAGTGAGACAACAATGGATGTGCTCAAATCCTCCTCAAAAGGCACCCCTGTTAATGACGTGACAACCAAATCCCAACCCCCCAAAGAATCAGGGAAGCATACAGATGCTAAATCATCAGATGCCCCACAGACTCAACTGGATCAGGCATTAGGTTGCAGTCAAACATCTGCTGGAGGACAGCAAACAGATGGTGCCTTACCTGGGGACAGTTTTCAGAGAGAAGATTCAGGTCTGTATGATTGTGAGGAGTGCAGTGGAACCAGTTCCAGTGAGGAACTGCTGAACCAAACTCTAGGTATTAACATGCCCTGCTGTTCTGAGCTGCCCAAAAAGGATCTTAAATCAGGTGATAAGCCCCACTCTCAGGACTTCAGTGTTGATGCTAAGGGCACAGCTGCTACTAGTTCTCCAGCACTTCAGTCCACAAGCAAACAGGAGAGTCCTGAAGCTGCCGAATGGTTCAAACCAGACAAAAGGTCTTCACCAATTGGCAAGAGCTCCCCCATATCTCCACCTTCCTCCTGTTCATCCTCACACTCCTTGGCTACCAATGTTATACTGGGAGATGTACCTAAACGCCCCTTAGAGGACATTAAGGAAATGAAGGCCACTATCACAGTAACTGTTCAACAGCCACTGGACCTAAAAGGTCAAGATGAACTTGTCTTCTCAATGGTAGAGGAGGTGACCATCAGTGGAGCACTGGACAGAGGGAGAACAGGTGGAAACATTATTTGTATCAGGGACAGTGCACAATCCCAGGCACATGTTCAAGGCGCTGGTAGCTCACAACCAATCAGGATAATCAGCAATGTCACTGAAGAGCCGGTGGCTGGAAGTACCCCCATTCCAAACAAAAGTCTCGCAGTTCAGTCTGGAGCGAAGGAAGCGAGCATGGAAGAGCCCCAGCAGCCCTTCAGAAAGGAAAAGAGGTTCTTGCCTTCATTTATAAATCCCATGCTAGTTGATACAGATATGGATTGTGAATTGATTTGCATGAAAGAAAACGAACACCCCCATGACTCTTTTCCAGGAGTCGGGTCATCATCTGAGCTCAGAGGTAATAATGTCAAATGTGAAGAGCATAGTAAGGCTCCAGAGCAGAGGATTGGGGCTTTTGCCTGCAAGAAACATGCAAAAACGTCTGAAAAAGTATGTGAATCATCTTTTAGCCGAAATTCTGATGACCTATTGGTTTTCTGCAATGAAAATGCAGAAAACAAAAAACATGAAAAGCGGACGCGAAATACAGACAATAATCCCCCTAGAGAAACAGAGCATGTTTACTCTTCTAACACTCCAAGGGGACCAGATGGGGGAGAAGTCAGTTCCAGACATGTTGGAAACGGCCCTCAGGGAACTGGTGTTCCACCTGGTTGCCAAGACACCATCCCTGCTTACTTTAAAACAGGTAGTTTGCCTAGAGGCTGGCAAAATGCCAATCTCAAGGACAGCTACTGTGGTGCACACATGACAGACTACCACAGAACCCCAAGGGGGGTGACATCATCCACCCCTTGTAGCCCAGGGGTAACTCTAGAGAGGAGGCAGGGCAGACAGCACTCCCCAGTGACCCACAGCCACCATGTCTCCTCTCCTCGGAAATATGGAGCGGAGTACAAAAAGCATGGTAGTACTGCTGCTAAAAAGGGTGTTGAATCTTTGTTTGAGACGTCAAGTTTCAGAATGAAACATGGTCAAATGAGTAGTAGGCCGATGTCCCCTATTGAGGACAGTGGTAGGCTTTTCAGTGCCAAACTGGAGTACCTTGGTACCAGGTCTAATTCCCTTGGGAGATCCCAAAGAGACTTCCCAAATCTTGATAGAGAGGGTAGTAACACCTCTTTGAGCTCTAAAGGCAGCTCTAAGGGAAGTACTGAAGGATCCTGTAAGCGAGGTTACAGAGGACATAATGATGAAGATGACACATTACCCAGGGCCAGTAGGAGCACGAGGAAGAATCAGCGGTCTGAGCAGAATCATCATGCATTTCATTCTGAAAACCCTGTAACTCAATCTGCTAGGCATATCCATTCCAAGCTTTCTGCTGTTGGGAAGCTTAAGATGGCTAGCCCTAAAGTCCGCCGACTGTCTATTCCAAGCATCAAGAACCTCAGTCTTCCCCACAAAAGCCTGCGACAGTCTGTCAGCCGCAGTGCCAGTCTCTCGCCAGACAGTAAAACGGTGAGCTTTGAGCGGGCATCCTCCTTTCTGTCCTCGTCCCCTCCGCGGTCTTACCAATCAATCAGTCGGACTCCAAGCCAGAGCTCCACATGTTCATCCACAAAGTCTGCCATCCAGGGGTTTGTCAATGGCCGAATCACAGACCTCCTGAAGGAAAGGTGTTCCAGTCCCACTTCAGGAGCTTTTGACCAATTGGCCCCACTCCCCTCCCCATACAGCCAGGTGACTGCCCCCCGCATGCCTGATCACATGAGCGGGCATGCAAGTGACACCACCAGTGTGCTGAGCGGAGATTTGCCACCAGCCATGGGGAAGACCTCGTTGCACTTCTCAAACAGGAACAGTACGGTGAGCAGTGGATATGATAGCATGATGAGGGACAGTGAAGCCACAGGCAGCAGCACATCAACCAGAGACTCTGTCAGCGACCGGAGTGGCTCTCTCCTCAGTGTGGCTCGCAGCAGTCGATCATCTCGGAGGAGGGGGAACACAGGTAAAACACCTGCAAAAAATAGGCGTTCATGAACTGAACTGGATGACTTTTTCTTCTGAAAAGATCAGAATCTCATCCAAGAACTGAGCGCTTATTGCGTGTAGTGGATGTTAGTTGTACATTTTTTTTTTTAAATGTGTAGTTCCACATTTGTCTGATGTAAAAAAAAAATGCATGTTGAGTGTTTTTATAAACCCTAAGATTCATTTTAAACTGTCCCAAACTTTGTGTCTTAAAGCGATCACTTGTTGCTTAAATTTCCTTTTAATGTTATTATCAAATGTGGGATTCATGTATGCCATGCTTTACTTTATTTATTTAATTATTGTTGCATGATAACACTTCTTAGGGAAAAGGCCCACTTCTGAGGGGCACATTCACACCTAACCAATGAATTCAATAGTATGATTGTCCAATGAAAGTGCTGAATCCTCTGGCATTTGAAGAATGTACCTTCAGTTTTGTGGAGCTTTCAGTCAAATTTTAAAAGTCAATACATTTCAAAGGTGATGTTTACATTAGACATTTTTTTCTAAATCTGCCATATAATAAACAACACCATTTCTATGAACAACAGCTCTGAGATCACATTTTTTGGGGGGCTGTAATCTGACCGTATAACATTTTAATGTGACGTTAAGTGGAGATGACATACTTCTGTAGAATGCAGTCAGACCTAGTTTCCTTACTGGCAATAAAAGCTTAATTGTGTAGGAGGTCACATTATTAATATATGAAGGCTGTGACGGCACTTTCTGGAGCCAGAGTGAGCTGAAATGAATGTTTGTCTGATGCGGTACATTATAGAGGTAGGTTGTGCTCATAGCTTGTAGACAGATACATGCTAATGGAATAATGCACTGAGAAACTCTTTAAAGCTTTTGGATAAGAACATGGGTTAAACCAGTGAAAACCTGCTAATGGGGCGAAAAAAGAAAAGCAGGAGCAGAGCTTTGCTGGAGCAAATACATTTAAAAGTCCCTGCACATCATCTGCTCATAATCAGATGATCACAGTCTGCCTGTGCTTCATTTCCCCGTAAGTGTCCTCTAATATCTCTTCTTCAATCTGATAAAGAATGAAACCTTATCATTTGAGTTAAAGCATGTACTGAGATTTCAGTGACATAAAGCATAAACCTTTTATTGTACCGGCAAACTGAGTCAATCCAGAAATATTAAACCATATAATGTCTTCAGAGTTATAGAAATAATATGTCAGTCCTGGAATGCTGCATTGTGCTCTGGCAAACAGTTTTTAGCAAAGAGAGCATTTACGCTGGACACTGAAGGCCTCTTTTCTGTCGGTAATTAGCAACAACATTTAGAGTCAAATAATATATAACACTCACTTAATCAAAGGTAGTCTTTATTTTAAGGTCACTATCTCAACTGCTTTAATGCGAGTGTGCAAATGAAAGTTTCAGATACCGGAGAGGAGAAAGATAAACCATGCCGAGATACGGCATCTCACTGCAGCATCTCTCTGCCTCGCCCTGCTGTAGGTACTCACCAGCGTCGTCTTTCCCATGATACACCCCAGTCCCTGAGACGCTCGTCTAGTGGACTGCGGTCCCGCTGGGCGGATCGGGGAATCCCAGAGGCCTACGAGTTCAAGGTCTATGAGATCGACAATATACAGAGGATGCAAAAAAGATCAGGTGCTGGCAAACAGGTGCTGGGTCTATTTTTATTTTTTTTACGAGGTTTCAGGGCTTTTTTTTCTTTTTTATCTCTACCTGCAACCAGAAAATGGCTACATTACCTCTTCAATGGTCTTAAACTTAATAGACCAATTATGGAGACATCAACTATTTCTCGACTAGAGTTACCAGTCGGTAGAGCAGAAGCCCTGTATCGGCCTACAAATGCTACACTCCTTGACAAATCGGCTGCAGGCTCTACTCATGACCTCCATCCTTTGATGCATCTGTACCCGACTCACCTCCATGTTTCCTGTCTCTCAATAAAGGCTAACACATGTCTTATCAACCTTATTCTAGATTCAATTCAAGTCAAATTCATTTATAAAGCAGATAAAAAATAAAATAAAAAGCATGTTGACCAAAGTGCTGTACAACAAAGGCAGGCAGGTAAATGAAAAGAAAACCAGATAAAATGACCACTAAAGTATTTGATTAAAACAAATAAGTAGAGATAAAAAAAACAAAAACATAAACAGACTGACAGTTGAAGAATAAAAGAGTTCCTGGGCAGTATACAGTAGAATAAATAGGAAGGGCCGATCTCAAATTGGATTGAAGGCCATCGAAACCTTGGAAGTGTCAAGCGATTGGGCAGTTCTTAGACTGTACCACAATTTCAGAGCAGCCTCAGCAAAGCTACAGTCACCTCTGATTTAAAGTCTTAGGACTTCTTAAGAGGAAGTGGTTGGTCGACCTATGTGGTCTAACTGGATTGTAAAACTGCGGTGGAACAACAAGATAAGAAGGTGCCATACCATTTAAAACCTTAAAAACAATCAATACAATTCTAAAATCAATCTTTAAACTGACAGGAAGCCAATGAAGACCAGCCAAAATAGTTGTAATGCTGTAATGACTTTGTTAGGAGACGTGCTGCAGTGTTCAGTACAAGCTGGAGACAGAGAAAAGACAACTGATCTAAACCTTTCTAAAGTGAATTATCATCCAGCCTGGAAGCGATAAAGGCATGAATGACTCCCTCAAAGTCATTTAGACAGAGCTGGAACTTAACCTTCGCTAAGGTAAATGATTTCACTACAAGAAACGTAGAACATCTCTGAGAAAGATTTCCTTTTTTAGCAGCCGCTTAACTGAACACTTAATGAACGTCACAGAGAGACGATCATGTTATTAACTAATAACATTTATACTTTAAAGTCTCATGGCTTATAGTCTCATGGCTTATAGTCTCATGGCTTATAGTCTCATGGCTTAAAGTCTCATGGCTTAAAGTCTCATGGCTCAAAGTCTCATGGCTTATAGTCTCATGGCTTAAAGTCTCATGGCTTATAGTCTCATGGCTTAAAGTCTCATGGCTTAAAGTCTCATGGCTTATAGTCTCATGGCTCAAAGTCTCATGGCTAAAGTCTCATGTCTTATAGTCTCATGGCTTATAGTCTCATGGCTTAAAGTCTCATGGCTTATAGTCTCATGGCTTAAAGTCTCATGGCTTATAGTCTCATGGCTTAAAGTCTCATGGCTTAAAGTCTCATGGCTCAAAGTCTCATGGCTTATAGTCTCATGGCTTAAAGTCTCATGGCTTATAGTCTCATGGCTCAAAGTCTCATGGCTTATAGTCTCATGGCTTAAAGTCTCATGGCTTAAAGTCTCATGGCTTATAGTCTCATGGCTTAAAGTCTCATGGCTTAAAGTCTCATGGCTCAAAGTCTCATGGCTTATAGTCTCATGGCTCAAAGTCTCATGGCTTATAGTTTCATGGCTTAAAGTCTCATGGCTTATAGTCTCATGGCTCAAAGTCTCATGGCTTATAGTCTCATGGCTTAAAGTCTCATGGCTTATAGTCGCATGGCTTAAAGTCTCATGGCTTATAGTCTCATAACTTAAAGTCTCATGGTTTATAGTCTCATGGTTTATAGTCTCATGGCTCAAACTCTCATGGCTCAAAGTCTCATGGCTTGTCTCTTAAAAAACAAAATAGAGTTTATCTCCCTCGATTAATAAAGTAGATTCTACTAAAGAGGCGTCTTGTACCAAGCTAGTTCTTAAAGTTACTCCAATAGTTTGATTTCTTTCTAATTTTGAACATGTATTATACTTTATGAAAACAAAGAGGGAAAAAGTTGCACACATTTTTAGCCTACACCTTTTATTTCATCACGTCAGACACATTCTATCAAATGTTCATTATGCTGCTAGTTGTTCATTTACAAGATGTTAACATAAATCAAAGTACTAAAAAGACGAAGCTGAATCACTGAGTTGAAGTTATTTATACCGTATGTTGCTAGTTTCAAATGTATGAAGTTAAACCTGTTCATGTTATTTATTTATGTACTTGAAGAGGGACAGTGTACATTCATCAACATTCAGACTGATTTGTTAGCCCAAAGACTAACTTTCATCAGCAGTCCCTTTGCCAGATGTTCTTTAGGGTCAAAGAATTAAAACCCATTCAAATACGTTTATTAGTGTAGAAAAATACAGATACAAAACGATTTGGGTAACAGGAACAAATAATATCCAACATAGGGCATGATACAGTTACAGTTACCATGGCTAGATCAGTGCAATAAACCATTTTTTTTAACATTTTATTTAAATGAATGATATGATGTTGACTCTCTCACTGAGTGCGTTTACATGGACTTGAGTATCTCGGGTTATGAGCCTTATCCTGGTTTTGATCATATTCGGGATGTGGTGTTTACATGCACAAATACAAAACCGGAACAGGATACTTAAAAACTCGATCAAAACTGGGATACTCAAGTTCATGTTTACTCATTGATTAGGGTGTTAAATTCCACTGATGAGCCGCTCTGGAGGAAAAGACACCCTGGCTTAATGCGGTTTGAAAGTATCTTCCTTTAGTTGACTAAACATGACAAGTTTAGAAATCATCAGTCATTTGTATAAGTAGCATGCTTCTGAGAGTATGCAGCACCCTGGCTACGTCACAGTGAGTCAAATATTCCAGCTCGCATTTAGAATTGAAATGTGCTTGAAAGCAAAATGCGACGATGCATGTGGTGACGTTATGTCCCCATGACAGGTGGTCTGGTCTCATGAGACTACACCCCAACCTCCACCAGTCTCAGACTCAACATTGATACAATTTTAATGAACACATGGGGGAAATTGGGTCAAGGCTGAAGCTGTGAACAAAGAAAAACACGTAAGGTTAAACAAACAGGGTACCATCTTGGAAAAAAAATGAAGTGAGGACTTTTATTTTAAAAAATCAAACACATATTATAGAAAATATATATGACTAATATTTATTATATTTTTTCTCACTTGGTCGAAAGTTGATAATATAGTAATGTTCATGTAGCATAGCAACACTCCGCTTGATAGTGAAGATTTTATGACTGATAGTGAGTTTAGTGCATGTTGTGCCCTTTTAACTCTCCCTAATGCATAATAAGGTTAGTGTAATCAGAGGATGATTTATTTAGTAGCCTACAGACTCTCTCACTCCCCAGAGGTGTCGTCCTGCTCTAACGTGGTGTTTATGAGTGAGTGGAGAGAGAGGGAGAGGGAGGAAGATAGAGCAATGGTGGTGGGTTGTTTTTTTATTTGACTGACAGGCACTCACTGTTTTTTTCAGATCACGTACTCGATCATATCTTATTTTATATCAACAGTAGAGATGATACATATTAGACACTTTATGTGTTTTGTGATATCAGACGCTAGGAGAAGAGAGTGGAGGATGACATGCAGCAAAGGGCAGAGGTTGGATTTGAACCCTTTAGCATTAAAGGTTAAGTTCTATACTGTTTGTGGAGGGATGAGTTTTTGAAGACATCATTTACAAATACACTTTGAACAAAGAATTCTCCAGGTGCTATATGAGTGTAGATAACAGTGGTGAAGTGTGTGTGTGTGTTTGCGTTTTTCAGAGGCCTGCGAGCTTCAGTGCCAAGCTGAAGTTTTTGGAGCACCGTCAGGACAGGATCTCAGAGGTCCGGGCCAAATACAACAACCTCAGGAGAGAGCTCGAGCAGGCCAAACACAACCTCATGCTGGAGCCCGCCAAGTGGAACCAAGAATGTCAGTGAAGTTATCTTTGTTGTCCGGTTATCTTATCAACTCATTGTTGAGTTGATTAAGAAATGCTTGCGTTTCCATGAGTCATAGTAGCATCCCCTGAATGACCTTCTTTTGTCAGAGCAGCACTCATAAGAATCACATGTTAAAATAACCAGTGGTGGAACACACAGTGGAGAGGCTAGTACACACAGAGGTGGGAATTGATACGTAAAAAAATACAGCACTATCAATATATTATCAATATAATTTTACATTATTTTTCAGTCTATAAGTTAATTGATTTCATGCCCAGTTGTTTGAGCTCCACCTCATTGAAAGGGCAAATAACATGCTTGTAGTATGACAACGTTTCAACAGAGGGCAGTATACTGCCATTCCAGTACGCTGACTCCTCATCACTTGAGTGATGCTGTGACACTTTCCTGAAATAGCACATGGTGACTCTAGGTCAGACCAGCTAGTTTAAATAACAACATTTACTGCAGTTCTATACTGTTGAAGAAGAAAGCGCCTTGTGCAGTCACATGGTATTGTTTATTTTCACCATCATACTCTGTGAGTACATTTTGGCTATTGGGCGACGGGGCAGCACTCACCCATTTCATTTGGTCTACTTACAGTAACCTTCTAAAATGACTTATAAGTTCACTTTACCTTACAAACTGCTCCAGTGTCACCTTGCTGTCCTCCTCCAGTCGACCTGTGGCAGACCTTCGAGGTGGACTCCCTGGAGCATCTGGAAGCCCTTGAAGGGGTGACTGCTCAGCTGGAGAAGAGGCTCAACATCTGCAAGGCCAATGTTATGATGGTCACCTGCTTTGACGCTACAACCAGGAGGCGGCACAGGAAGCGCCAGACAAAAACACAGCAGGAGAGAGCCTTAAAGGGAATTTGAGTTGAACTGATATGACGTTACTATGACTACCTATCACTTTGATGTTTTTAGATGATACATTCAAAATGTGTATATCTGCAACACACTTTATCTCAATGCATATTTAAAGTGCCACATTACCTCTGGTTCTTTTCAGTGAACTAGGTGCTACAGACTAAGTGTTATGTCTTATAACCAGGTGCTGCCTGTCACGTGATCAGTGGTTTGAAGCCAGAGTTTGAATATTTTCACCTTGACTTCAAACAGCCCTTTCTTTGCACTACGTTTCTCCCTGGAATTCTTCAGGCACACTTCTAAAGGGCTTATAGTTGCTACAATGCAATTAGAAAGCTTTTCATGGCAAAAACTGAAATGATCAACTGTCACTACCTGTATTATCTGTACTTCAATATGTAGATTAATTTGCTTTTTAAAGCTTACTAAAGTTTCTTTTGAGCCTTCAGTTCAGATAGATGCTGACAAGACATTTTAGTGAGGCTAAGGGACAAATCCTCCTCTCCTGTTAAAGAACCTGTTGAGGATTCAGATATAAAACTCACGCTTTAAAGGTCCACTATGTAAGATATCTACTGAATTAAATCCTAAAATGACCTTGATATATCATCAGACATTAAGGAAACATGCTATGTTGAAGTGCTGACTTCTCTGACAACAATGCAGCAGCCAGTATGTCCTCCTTCTAACTTTAGATTCTGGTCCTGACCGGTCTGTTTTTGTTTTGACCATGAGAAGTAGGCGGTTTCTATGGCACCCCCTCATGGCCGTTTTGAACGCCCCTTGGGTTGCCAGGCAAACGGCAAACCAGCAATGGACGCGGGCAAGAGAACCTGTTCAGATAGAAGTGATTCTACCGGACGTAAAAACCTAAGCATGTTTCTAATAAGCTCCACGAGTAGAA
Source organism: Labrus mixtus (assembly GCF_963584025.1). NCBI lineage: Eukaryota > Metazoa > Chordata > Actinopteri > Labriformes > Labridae > Labrus > Labrus mixtus. The sequence goes on from NC_083623.1 coordinate 22,359,987, forward strand.
ACGTGCTCAAACTAGGATCAGTATTGGAAAGGCTTTTTAAAATGGAGAGAGGTTAGAAGACAGAAAGGTTTCAAGACTGATGCAGAGCTGACTAAACACTGAAGCTTCAGTGCAGACAGCTCTCTCCAATGTTTTGAATTTTGACTGCAGTACCAATTTTAAACACCAGGTGTCAGAGTTACATATTGCTCCTTTAAGGTGATTAAGGTGGATGGACTATGCATCAATGAGTCATCAAAAAGACGTCCAGCCTTCACTGTGGTTTAATACAGACAGAGCACTTGATATTTGACATAACAATGTATAGATACTAAACATTTCTGCAGGATTTCCCCTTGAGCACTTTAATCCGGCTGCTAATAGTTTGATTTTACCCTTCTGAAGCAACGAGTTGAGGATTTGATGCATACCTCAAAAGCTTTTCCAAAAGCTTATGTTGACCGAACACTGTTAGAGCAGAATTGTAGCGTTATTTGGTAGCATTTCACTTAATACAGTTTAATGTGATATTTGTATTTCTTTAAGTGTCTTATAAGATGAAGTAAAAATGGACTCAGTCTGTAATGAAATGTTTGATTTGTCTAAAGCTGCTCAAGAGGTGGTGTTACCGTCACTGTTATATTTAAAAGGACTGTTTCAAAAGGAATATGCCATTTTGTAAATAGCTTTCGGTGCTGAATACAGTTATAGAATTACATGTATGTATTTCCGTTTTTTAAATGATATGATGATGATATAAAAATGCTTAAAGTAGGGTTGCCAGGTCGAGGGGATCAGTTTGCAGTTTGTCTGTGATCCGTCCCAACGCTAACTGAGCCGTCAAAAAAGAGTTTAGGTTTTAAGGACGCCAACAGAAAGACTGTGATCGATAAGCTGGATGCTAAAACACATTAGTAGATCATTGGTGGCAGAATAAAAAATGTGGGTTCCACTCTGGGTGTAATGGAGGAGTAATTACATTAAAGGAATAACGTCATCATGTCTGTGGAGCTGCCGTGGCTCTGAAATCATTGAGATAATAATAAAGGATGGACTGATGCATAGTGATCAATAGACAGTGCTGGTTTCTACCTGGATTGATGCATTTAAACATGCAGGGATAGGGAAGACACACACACACACACACACACTTACTGGACATCTGTTTTGTGAATCCAATTAGTCAGCATGTTGTACGTCACTGTTCATAAATGACCACAGATCTGTTTTTTTTCTGTGTTGTTGACATTGCACAAGATAAATTCATTGTGCATTTCTCATGCAGTGCTCATGCCTCCATGTTTGATGATCACAACTTCTTTTAGATTTTTTTCCTGAGTGTACATTTGTGCAAATGTGTGTGCAGAGAGAGAGAGATGCACGCAAAATGACAACAACGGGATGACTGTTCATGCTGTCCTCAGTGAAAAGGTAATGAGAGGAGGCAGAGCTGAGCCCTAGAGCAGCTGAATTATAAAGAAAGAGTCATAGTAGCAGAGAAAGAAGACACAGCAACACACACACACACACACACATGCTTCCTTCCCTTACTTGCCCTTCCTCCCCTTCTGCTCCACTTCCTCATTGTTCATCCTCCTTTCATGTTCCACAAACTTGAGTGGTCCTTCATTCATGCTGCGGGGGAATTTAGATTTAGTAAAAGAGAGAATGGGGATGAATGTCACATAGACACACCCATACAACACATGTCAAACATCGATTTTGGGATGAAAATGAGGGAATTCAATCAATTTAGGTTTAAATAAGTAAATGAAAGTCCCTTAATGTAGTGCACTTTACATAAATAAAAGCTGCAACATTTCTGCCTCTGAGAGTGTTTGTATTTTGTTATTTGGCAAAGAAAACCCAAAACATAGTGTCAACTGATTACATATGTTTGTTTTAAAAATTTGCAGAAGCCATTCATGTTACATGACAATCCATATCCATTCTTTTCAGTGTCCCAAATAGGCTGACAAATCCATGAATTATAGTTAATTTTCTAATCCATGTTTATTTAGTTTAATCTCAAATTGAAATATCTGATTAAAGAATTCAGTGAATGAAACACATTTGATTTTGAATACAATTCAGATACTTGTTTCTCGTTCATACATTTTTAATCTAAAAATCATTGCATCTATCATAGAGTAAGTGGTTCTGTGTGGAAATGGAAAGTTCTTCTTTAAGGTGCAGTGTTTTAAGTGTTGCCTTATTTCTGAAGGCTGTCATATTGTCTAAAAATGATTTAGGAAGCCTTGATTCCTCTGATGTCTGATGCAGGGTATGCCACTCAGGGTTTATCGATATTACATGTATAAATAGTGAGTAGCCTACTTGATAAAAATGAAGAGGAGGGTGAAGAAGATGTTGGAAAAGACCCTAACACAGACACAGAATATATGCTGCATCAGTCTGATAAATTCAGGCAAAAGGTCTGATGAATTCAAATGCGTTTTCCTCGTCTTTGTTTGTAAAATAAACAATAAAACCCGAAGATGTTGTACATTTCCACTGTTCCAGTGTAATCCACGGTTTATAGGTTTAACACCCGCATCATATGACCGCTTTCATCTGCTGTTACATAACCTCCAACACACAGCCAGGAGCCAGTGTGACACAGCTGCCAGAAGATGGCAGCCTCCTCCACATGGTGAAATAAATAAATAAACAAGACAGGCAGTAATATATATTTTGCAATGAGGGCAAGCAGGGGAAAAAAAATCCCCGGATTGGACCGTAAACAAGAAGCATGAGAGAGTGTGAGAGACAGATTGAGGTTTGCGTGGATGCTGAAGGTATACACGCGGAACACGACTCAGTTTCAGGGCGTTGATGTTGAAGACATCATCCTATATGGTGAGTGCATCTCTCCATCCTATTGCTGTGTAATGATGTGATGTTAACTTAGCCTATATATACGGTTAACGAACATTTGGATATGTTTAAAGCAACTCGAAAAACTCCTGCAACGGATTGAAGACCGAGAGCTGCGCTGGAAGAAAATAAGAGAAACCAGAGAGCAAATGTAGAGGAAATATTTAAGAAATAACAAAAACAACATGACAGATCAACTGTCATCAGGATGATATTATGTTCTTTTTTTAAAGCTAGACACCTTTACATCTTATTGTCCTAGAGATAAATATCAGAAAGAAAAACTCAAGACAAAAAAAGATGAAGGCAGGAAAAATTAGCGCGAGGTGTTTCGAGTGCACGAAAGCGTCACACACGGTCACTACGTCACTAGGGTTAAAACACGTCGCTATACGTGCACACACACGGTCACTGGGGCACCCTACTAGCGACAGAACATTTATTTATTTAAAAAATATTTATTGAATCCTCTCTAGTACCTACATGGTTTGATAATGTAGAAATAATAGTAGAATAAATATAGCCTATGTATGTTATATGTTTTTCATATGAATTGAATTGAAGCACAGGTCTGAAAGAGTTGTGAAAAAGCTACAAAGTGCAAGTACCCAAGCAAAATGATGGTTGGAAAGCTATTTATGAAGGCTGCCTGCATTTATATTTTAGTGAAGTCGTTTGAAACAACAAGACTTACAATGTGCATAAGGTTATACATCATGGTGAACTAGCCTACTTTCTACAAAACATGATGTTCTGTGGCTATGGAGTAAAGATTTTGAGAACCACACACCAGCAGTAGCCTAAATGAATTAAAGGGGCAAAAAAAAATAGTTTTAAAGGATTAGTAGGCCATCACATTTTTATACCATAGCTTCAAAGACCAACACCACAGAGTCACATCTGTACTATAAATATGAAACTAGCAGCAGAAAGTTAACCATGCACAGCCTGAAGGAAATGGGTATGGCTCTGTAAAATATCTTCCTACCAGCGCTGACACTAGCTTAAAAAAATCCTACATTTATTTTGTCTAATGTGTACGTCAGCAAAAAAGTAGCTGTGGCTCTGCAGGTTCTTCAGAGACAGGTTAGCTTTTCATTACACTGATTCCAGTCTTAATGCTAAGCTAAGCTAAGCTAACAGTCTTTGGGCAATGCACACACGTGATGTCACGTGGTGTCAATCCTCTCACTCAACAAGCGAAATGTCAAGCTATCCCCATTGACTCTATAAGTTATTATAAATGATCAGGTGTTAAGGATCAGGGAACACTGGAAGCCTGAAAGCTAGGAAAAGTACATTTAACTGAAAACGCTGCTATGGAAAGTAGTTAGCAACAAAAGAAGGCTAAAAACATTGGTCTGATTATAATTGTTGATCTAGTATTGATTTAGGAAGCAATTGTAGCAATTCACTAGAGAAGCATCACAATGTAAAAGGAAACCCAGAACTGTCATACCATATTTAAGTAACATTTACATTTACATCTGGAGTTTCTAATCCCTTCATTTTGTGCTGCACATACTGAGTCAGGCTCTGCTCCCAGCGTTTGTGCTTTATGTCACATTCCATGTAGCAGAATTCACGACGCTCATGTGACTGCTTACATGCTGTGTGAACACTGTATCCCACAGCTTTCATGCCCTCAGACCACTCAGGCTGAATGTAGGTTTCATGAAGCGGAAATATATTCATCTCAAACCTAAAGCTGTGCTTTTTTTTGTACAAGCTGGTAGATGAGTGTAACATGTGCAACATTACATATTTGTGATTTGGTTCCCAGCGAGAGGCTTACCCAGATGGATGCAGGTGTTTACCTAGAGTAGACACAAGGAGCTGTCTCTGATGCCAAAGGGCAAAGGAGGAAATTGAACTTACATGGAAACAAAATGAAAAACATAAAACCACTGACAATACTATTTTGTGTCTCTTCATAATAATTACAGTAACATGATCTGGCTGGAAGTTAGAGTGATGCCCCTTTCAAAGGTCATGCATTCATTCTTTTGTCAATGTGTACAGGTCCACACTGGTGAACGTGCTGTGAAATGCCATTAGGCAAGAAACTTACAGTGATCCTTAACATCTTTAAAACGCCTTAAAGTGATAGTTAAGGTAACTGGAAGTGGGGTTGTATGAGGTAATCAAACGTATGTACCTCACTACTCCCACTTTATAAAGTAGATAGTTAGCAGTCGATAAGGCTCCTCCTCAAATTTAAGCAATGACAACAAATTTTTACCAAAAGACCCACAATTGATAATTACGATAAAGGTAGACATTTTATTTAACATTGAAGGTATGAAAATGTAATCCCTTTTCCTAAAATTGTAGAGCCTGAGCCTTTTTTGTTTTTGCAATGTTAATGTAATTGAACTTAAAGAGGACATATTATCCCCCTTTTCCATCTTTTCAAACAGTCCCTGTGGTCTAAATGAAACATCTGTGCTGTGCTTTGGTCAAAATATAACATGAATCAAGCACCAGAGGAGGTTTGTGACCCTGTATAAACCAGCTCTCTCAGAACGCTCCGTTTTGGTGTGTGTGTCTCTTTAAATGCAATGACCCCCCCCCCCCCCCCCCCCCCCGAGTTTTCCTGGTAGACATCACTCCTCTGTAGCGAGAAAAGAAAAGGGCGGACCAAAAGTTTTGTTCTAGGCTGAGGGTGGAGTCCATGGGTGGAGATACCAGGGGAAGAGAGTTTTTTTTTTTTTTTTATACCAGAATCCCACTGTGATGTCACAAGTTGAGCAAATTTGAAACAGAGCATTTTTCTCTGTGTTGTAAGACTTATGCAGACCACAAACAAAGGACTGGATGGGTTTAATTTCACATTTTGTGGGTCAGTAGACACTCAGGTTACCCAAATATAAGTTCAAAAACACTGTAGAAGAGGATTTTTCCCAATATGTCCCCTTTAAATGTTAGGCCAGTAACGTCTGTCTGTGTATAGCCATAACAGGACCTGTATAAAAGTCAGGAAGCCGGGAAAGACAGGAGGCTAATTTGACCCAGACAGTAATTTGTTGACAAGTTTTTTTTTCAGCCAGCTCCAAATGCTGATTAGAAGCAGGCTCAGAAGGCAATTATTTGCCAGGAGGCTAGCACTTATGTTCCAACACACGCGTTTTGATATTATTAAATGATATATTCAGAGTACCCATCCACTAGGCCTTTCAGGGGCCCAGCCATTTCTGTGGGTGGGCCTGCCTGTGTCCGTCAGGAGGGCAGACCTCTTTACAACCTTTCTCTCAAATTCAAGTAAACCTGATGAATAGATTGAATGAACATGAAGCACATTACTCAGTCGCTAATTCCCAGTGCAGCCTCCAAGTTATTCTATTCTATTCTTCAGCTTAAAATGCTACGATAGTTTGCATGAAGGTTAATGCTAAAGTGCTTGACCCCCACTTTTGAACCTCCCTGCTTGTAGAACAAAGTGGAATAATACATTATCAGTGGTGTACAGTGCGTAGTCTGTCTGCATAATCACTGCTAATTATTCTAACCCACAGACTTCTGTGACGTAAATTTCAAGTGAGTTATTCAGTTATTCAGCACAGAGCACTCTGCCATGTCTTAACGTGTAGTCATAGTATGACACAAAGACGACCCTTTCCGCCTGTGATGTAACTGCAATTTCACCAGCATGCCACTTCTCTTTGCATTCAACCCTTTTCTCCTGCTCTGTTTTTGTGAGCTCTCCCTCTCTTTACATTGTGCTTTGCATTAGGCGTACATTATTATGTTCTATTTTTCAAAATGTTTTTATTTTTCTTGACAGCATCCCGGGGACACAAGAAGGAATGTGCTCTGAATTATGCTTTGTGAGAGAGAAGAGAAAGAAGCACAATAAACCACTCTGAGGAATGTGGAAAGTCTGCACAAAATTAAAACATCACCATCCAAAGTCCAGCCTTCTTAGACTACAGTGGACATTTCAAATCTTTTTTGACCACCCGAGAGAGGCCTGAGGGATTAAATCACATGCTCCATCAAGAGTGATCACAAACCAAACCTGCTGAGACCTCACTCTCCAGTGCTGTCCAGTCCTTGAATGCTTTCTAGGAGCTTCGATCAACTCAAACTTTCCAAAGAAGTTAGCTTATCTCGCTCGGAGGAGCCTCTGATAAACGCCAGGAACAATTCATGTTTTTTCTACTGAGGGTCTGAATAAGAGCCGGAGCCCACTGGAGGGTCTCAGAGACACTTTTTGGGACCCTTGACTTGAAGGAGAAGGTCGCTGCAGTAACAGAAGTGATGGGCAACAAAAATGCCACCATGCCGAAAGGTCCTGGCACCGGAACTACACAGAAAGACGAAGAAGTGTGCTTAGACAGTGCCACAGGTACAAACTCATGAGTGATGTGTGAATTTTATATTTGTTTATCTCTTTGTTTTCGTGGGGGTGTTGGGTTTTCTGCAGTTTTAGCAATTTGGATGTTAATGATGACCCTTTCAAGTATATTACTAATATTACTAAATACATTCAATTATTGAAGATTGATGATAAAATATCTTTAAAAAGCTCTAAGCTGGCTTTTTGTTAATCTTATAGCAAACAGAGAGACACATAAGAAGGACACATTATTCTATAGAGAAATGCTGATGGAGGCCTTTTTTAGAACGGCTCAAAGCTTATCATCCATCTGTGAATCGCCGTTTCCCACAAATTGCTGCAGTGCTCCGGAAAAAACACAGCTTAAGATGATCAGGATGATACTAAGCTGTAAGGAAGTCACAGCCAATACGCTTGGATGTTTGTAATTTACAATACAGCTTGAGCCGGTAGGCTAAGTTACATAAGTGTGGCACCATACAGCTGTGGCTAATCGTGACTAATTGTTGTAATAATGGCTGCAGGCGTGGGTTGACATGCTGTCACTTTACATAAACACAAATGTAGACTTTTTTGTAGCTCGCGCCAGTTCACTAAAACATCATCAGGTCATCAAGAACCTATGTGTTGAAAGTATATAGGAGAGCACTTTGGATTATGGTATTTGACAATCACCCATTGCAACCTGCTGAGCTAACAGCATGCGTGTCAGTTAGCGTTAGCATCTAGCACATCTGCAGGGGCTGCCATGACACACACACACACACACACCAGGGTAAATACAAGCAGACTGACAAACTGGCTGACAGTTTTGTAATCATCATTTTTTTTTAGCTTTTGTTGTGTTTTGTAACATGTTAAAAGAAACAGCTCGACATAAAGGTTAATATGTTTAATAGCTTTTATCTTACTGAGATAAAAAGACTGATGCCACTCTCATATCTGCTAAAAAGAAATCCTAAAAGGGGGAAACAGCTTACCTACATTTGTCCAGATGTAGAAAAAGCCACCTCACAGCACTTCTAAAGCTCGCCTGTTATAAAAAAACATATCATGTCTTATTAGTTTAATCTCAGCAAAAATGGAAATGTAAAAATTGCAAGTTTATGGTGCATTACATTTTGATATCACATATGGATTTTTAGTATTTAAAGTCAGGTTTCCAGGGGCTTTAAGGGGTGCTCTCATGTTGGCCATTTTTACGTTATTGGATCTTGTCATCACTATGAGATTCCCAGCATCGATGGGGAAGGGGAAGATTAAAAAAGTTACTGTGTACGGCCAAAAAAAATAGTCCCTGTGTGCTTTTGGGGCAGAGCAACCCTTGCTAATAACCCTTTTTATGCTAATGCTAAGCTAGCTGGCTTTTGGTAATATCTTCATACACAGTGATTGGTGTTCACCTTCTCATCTAAGTCTCAGCAAGGAAGAAAGAAAGTCTATTTCCTCAAATGTAGAATCATCAGCCTGTTAAAGGAGCAGTGACATACTTAGGCTGTGAAAATCGCTCTGTGGCTAGTGTTTGGTTTGTCCCCTCTTGGTTACCGTAGCAGCAACATGGTAGACTGTGGATAAGACGTTCTCTTTGTAGATATAAAACGCCCTTTCTAAGGTAACAATAAGGAAACACATCTTATCTGAGGTACTAAAACAATAATTGAAACATATTTAAGGATATTTTATTCCATTTCTGCTCACAACTCTTTAAATGGATGACCAACTCTTTCATATTAGACCTCCAAACTAAAGTCAGTGAGCTAATGTTGGCCTACCACATAAACAGTAAAAGACTCCGGTGATTTTCTATTTCATGTCTTTAATCTAAAGATGCAGGATCAAAGCTGAGGGCACTTTTAATCCCTCATTTAGAGCAAGCTCTAATAAATCCTGACTGTGTTAATCGACATCATTAGAGTGATTTTGTTAGGTCCTCAAGAACTTCTGAACATTTTACACATTTTGACTTGGCTTGAGTAGTACTCCTCATGGAGAGTGAACTGATTTAAATCTATTAAAAGAGTATTTTGCCCTTTCAGGTAACAATGTCAAATGCATTAAGTTTACATTTCTATCACTGATTGATTAAAGGAACTGTGCAGAAACACTGCAGCAAAGATCAGAATGTACTCACACACCCTGCTAGAAGTTATCATGTTATTGTTAGTGAACATCTGAAACACAAGGTGTATCTCATTCTAGTGTTTGTCTGTGTTTTGCGTTTCTAGGAAGTGTCTCAGGAGATGGACCGCCGGGCCCCAGCCTGGAACTCCTGGCGTCGCTGCAGTCCCTCAGAGACAACAGTGACTACACACTGCTGCCACACTCCCTGCACCAGGTGTGTGTGTGTGTGTGTGTGTGTGTGTGTGTGTGTGTGTGTGTGTATTTAAATCTTTAATTGAAGGTGGGAGCAGTTTTTCTCCCAAATCAACAGGGATCTTGTGTCTTTCATTAGTGAGACAACATATTTCTGTGTGGGCGTGTGTGCGTCTACATGTGTTTGTGCGTTTCTGTATGCCTGGATCTGCCATCATTATGACCTGATAAAAAAAGAAATGTTTTCTCAGTTAGCTGAGACAGTTAAAAAAAAACCTTCGAACTAGTAAAGCCTCAAAACAGCTCGTTAGAGGCTGCAAAGAAGAGAGCTTGGTTTATAATTTAAAGGCTCAGCTGTCTCTAAATCTTGAACGTTTCTCTGTAGATTCATCTGCTTGAGGAGAAATCACTTCAGCATAGCAACTGGATTTATGCAACAGCTCTACTCCGCAGGTGCAGGGATTTGAACTGGCAACCCTCTGCTCTTTTGTTCGTCTCCTGCCACCTCCCCCGCCTCTGATCACGTGTTCAGAATTCAAACAGACTAATTAGAGGTGTGATAAATATAGTTTGGTCTCTGTGGTTTGTTGAAAGGGATCCCAGCAGTGGTTTCATGTTCCACGTGCGACACTTTGCAGACCCGGTTTTTCCAACAACACATTATTTACACATTAAGATTCATTTGTTTCAGCTTTCTCATCGGTTTAGGACGCTTGTAGTTAAACGTCTTCACAACCTGCTGCAGTAATCACAGAGCTGTTTTCCTTCAAATAAAATGAGAGGAGAGGCAACGCAGTGCAAATAGTTCCCTGACAGAGCAGTTTCATGGCGTGTGACTGTAAGAGTAATCTTTTTAAAACATAAATAAACATCAATTAGGAGGGATTTGGTGTGAGGGATGATGTTACCGTACAGATAACTATGTCTGGCATGCAGGCTGACTCTGAGCAGAAACATGTTCGTAGTCTTTCATAGAAGGGTCCATATTTGGTTATATCTCCTAGCATCTGCTTTTCTGGTGCACCAAATATTTCATTACCTTATTTCCTTTATTAAATACTGAACAGAGCCCCCTAAAAGAAAGGAAAACAAGACAATTTGATGTATCAAAGCAGCACGTGTGTGTTTCCATGACTTGAATATATTCCATTTTAGTAGGTTGTTGGGTAACTGCAGCTAAACTATGTTAATGACAAATGCTGATAATAATATGTATGAATGGAAATCTATAGAACCAGGTCATTACATTACTAAGAAATGAATATATGCATATTAAGCAATAAGTTCTTTCTACCATGAATGAAATCCGTGAATGAACCTGTAAGGGACACAAATGGGTCAGGGGGTTTCCAAAGTTACCAAACACAGGCACATCACTTATTCAGGGGCTTATTCTTAAAAATCACTAGATTTGATGCACAAAGACTCACAACACTATGGCTCCCAAAGATATACTCATTTATTTACTTAATGCACTAAAGAACACAACGTTTGGGGCACGACCGCGCTCTTCATCAGGGGCTGTGAGGTTTCTAAAGCCAGGGCTTCGAGATGAAGTTGGTACATCCTGATAACACTTTTTTTTGCTCCTGATCAAACTGAAAGCTGTTAAAAATGGACACTGTCTGTTAGTGCCTGAATCAGTTCATTAATCTAAGATGACAGAAACTGTTGAGGGAGGGGCGGGGGGGCATTCTTCGAGCACTGGAGGGGGGAACCTTTCACACGGCTGTCCTCAAAGGTTCCTCGTCTGTTAATGCCTCCTGAAGTGAAACGTTTGTTTCAGTCTGCAACTCTGTTCCAACAAGAGGCAGGGTGTATTGCACATAGAGATAAATGAAATGATTAAAGACCCTGCAGACTAGTAAGTAAGTGAATAAATAAACAGTCTGTTTCTCACTGAGCCTGCAGCTAGCAGAGCTTCTGTTTGTTTGGCTCTTTTTTAGAACATAGTGACAGCAGTGAATTTATAGAAGTCACAAGAAAGAAGTCTATCCACAGTTTGCATCAATCAAAGATTGTGATGATTGTGACATGTGTGGAAGACATAGATTCGACTGAGGAGATGCAGTTGTACAGAGAGTTGTGGTCAGTAGTCTGAGCAGAGAAATGAATTAAACCAACCAAACAGAGTCCATGGATTTATAAGTCAATCTAAAAGAGCGAAGTTAACAGTTCAAAAGAGAGCGAACAGAACCTCTTCTGGTATCCCTCAAACCACTTAAAAAAGGAAAACTTAAGAGCACAAAACATTGGTATAAATGATCCAGGTGCAGGCACTCAGGTGGGTTTGAAAAATCTGAAAGGCCTTTAATTCATGGGGCTAGAACATAGACTGTAAATATGAATAGACCAAGCCTGAGTGACGTCAGCCATCTGTTACGGCAGGCGGTTCCAGAGGATCATCAGTAGCAGCCGCCATGTTGGAAATGCTGTCTCACCCTAACTTTCAGTCAAACTAACGTTGGGCTGAGAGCCGAAGCTGAGGCAGGTTTTAAGCCTCTTGACGAACCATAACATTGCGCCCACCTGTCAATCGGGTCAGCTACGCGCCTAACTATGGATAACACGTATCATTCATGGAATCAAAATGGAGCCATTAAAAAAAATAAAAATCACGCCCCCCAGTACAGTGTGTGCCAGTGATGAGAATAACTAATCGTTAGTTGTTTTTTGTACCAGACTGTAAACATGTTCATTTCTGATGTGTATATGTAACTCTGGTGCTTCTGCAGTCAGCTTCAAGCGGACACTCGACGAACTGCAGGATTTTGCAGTTCCACATAGGCTTCATTTTTTTCAAGACTGGAAGTTGCCACCTGGGCTACAAACATTTAAAATACACCAACGCATATCGGCTTGCGCCTTCTTCAGGATGTTGTGACACACTGATAGTTAGCAGTTACTTTCATAAATGAATCTACATGAGCACACTTACTGTACTATCTTAGGGATTCAAAGACGCAATCTGAATCAGGCACGTTTTGATCTGAAAAATCTGAATGAGCAATTCTCCTAACTGGTGACATATTATCGCCTTAATCACCTGAGCATTAAAACCTGGAAATTAGTTTGAATTGATAATAAAGTTATGGCTCTAAAACTTCCCAGTATGATTGAATACATCAGAACAGCCGAGGAGCTGAAACCTCCCTGGCTTTAGATTGACTTTGTCATGATCTTAACAGGTTATAGAATAGAAGATAAAAAGTGGATGAGAAGAAAAGCCCCCTGAGACACGTTAATCCAGACCATAATTAGTTTCATGTGACTTCATGTCTGCTCGGGTGTGTGACTGTCTCTTTCTCTTTGGTAGGACGCTGTCATGTGATCTTCAGCTCTCAAGGAATTTGGCGAATTAACCAAAAAAAAACCGTCCACGTTTAGTTTAACAGGCAGAGCCAAACTGATTCGATTGATTCAGACAGCATGGAACATCACACATCAGGCTACTCTTAGGAAAGCCAATGAGATTGTGAGTGTCCCATCCCATGTTCAACATACAGAGTATGAACTCCTGCCCTCTGGTAAGAAGTTCAGAGTTCATCGTTGGAAACCGAACCGGTTTAAAAATTCATTCATCCCTGTGTCTGTAAAGCTTTTAAATAGTGGCAAACAGGATAGGGACTATAATTTGTCTTTGCGTTTTTGAACTTATGAACATTTTAGTCATGTTATTTTGATTCTTAAACTTTTCTAGACATCATATATACAGTTCTTCAATTGACTTAGCAGACCCTTTTATCCAAAATGACGTACATCAGAGAGTCAGTACAACACAAGCAAGGATCTAGAGAGGAGGAAACAACGTCAGGAAGTGGAAACAAACAGCTTTAAGTCTGATCCAACACAAAGGTCGGATAGGCAGAGCACAGCTGTTCTTTAAAGTTCTAATCAGCATCACAACCATCCTAAATATCATAATAAGCAAAACTATCACCATCATCAATCATTAAGTACAGTATGTAGGTGCTCATAAAGAGCTGGGTCTTTAGCTTTTTCTTAAAGGTGCAGAGGGACTCTGGAGATCCAATGGAGTTTGGTAGTTCGCTCGAGTCTAGTTAGAGACTTAGGGCCCTGTTGTGAAGGTTACATTAAGTTATTTATTAATGTTCATTGTTTTTATGTTTCAGGTAATGATGTTGATTGTTGTCTTTTTATGGCTGCAGCATGGGTGAAGAGCCCAAGACACATTTCTCACTTTGTGGGACAAATAAAGTTAATCTTGAATCTTGAACACTCAAACTAGTTTTTGAAGATATCATCCTAAGTGCCCTGCAGTCCGGTTGAATATCACAGTTCACTTCACATCACACATGATGTACAATGCTTTATAAACTGCACTGGTATGACTCATGTTTAATCTCTATGTTTTGAATCCTTTTTTCTTTCAGATCGCAGAGGCCTACTCGCTCAAAGAGGACTGTATCCTTCCAGCTGCACAGTGACGTCATCTTTTCTACTTTCATTCAGTGTGACATTTACCAATCACTTGTGTTTTCCATTTGAGCCTGTGGCTTAGCCAGACTGGTGCATATGATCAAAAAAAGAAAAAGTATGATATGCACTCTGATAAGTAAGCTTCTGTCTCATTTGATTGAGAGGAGGGTTTACCGCTGCACAAGTCCTTCTTTTAGTCTCCTGTTGTGGTCTGATGAAGGACATTACATGACACTGATCCTGCAGTGACAAACACAAGAATATCCACTTGTTTGTACATGTGAAAAAGCTTTTAAAATATGCAAATCATGAGAGAGGACAAAACACTCTTGTTATCTATTTATCTTTCTATCTATTCGCCTGTTTTCCATCTTGTTTTTCTCTCTAAGTCACTCGGTATTCCCTGTACTTTGGATGAAAGCCCTGAAATCCTGAAGTAGGAGTTTCCTCTGGCTCTGTTTTGCCGTTGGCCTGGCAACAGCTGTGAGCCAGTTATGTTGAAATGAGGACAGTGTGTCAGTGGGGGTGAGGAAGAGGGCAAGGAGAAAGAAAGATAACATACATGTTATCATATAAACTGTGAGGATTTGTGATAAAGTTACCCAGATGTTGAGGATATCAGAAAAGGAATACATGTAAACAGGGAAACTTTGTTTTAATGACACTGTTACTTTCCAGACAGACAAACTAAATCATTAAACAAAGATCAACTCAAAACTAATTTTAACAGCCCACAATCCCTGACTGAGTAACACAGCAGTCCCAACTCCAAAAGCCTCTCTCCTCCTGAAGCACTGGGCCTTTAAGTCCTGAGGCCAGGTGCAGCTTGTTGAGTAATCAGCAGCTTCACCTGGGCAGAGAGAGACAACAGAAGTGGAGACAAACAATACAGTCATAACAGTACACTTCTAAAAAGCTAGAAAGACGACATTACCTTGACTTAGAACTGTCAGACATATACATTTCTTCAGCCTCAGCAAATCACGTTTCCTTTGCAGCTCTCAACATACACTTGGCTCCTTTCCAAATAGAGATCTACTATGAGGGGTCTTACACATATTACAGCTACACAGACCTAAAAGAAGAATCAGATGGTAGAAAGATTTAAATTCCTACATTAACAAAACTTACCAAGATGAATGAATGTATGAAAATTCATACAAATACAGATAGCAGATAAACATCAAATAGGAGGCTTACATCTAGTGACTCATACAGAATCAACGTGGATCGTTAAGATGTCTATTAATGGAGAGAACTATTGTCAGGATTAAATCCAAACCTTTCTGGTAAATATAATTTAATGTGAAAACTGATTAATGAAATTTGAGCTTTAACTAATCAGAGGTTTCTTAGAATGAAAGTCTAAGTTGGTGTCTTTAACTAGTGATGCTACCAGACCAGTGGGCCATTCACTTTCTGCAGCTGGAGAAACTCTACCATGAACGTCTGCTGTCCAACCTCGACACCCTGCAGGAGAACTGGGGTACTGCTTGCATCTGTTCTTTTCCTTTATAATATATAACAAGTAGAGACAGACCGATTAATCGGTCAGCAGATAATATCGACCAGCCAATAATATCAGCAGATATTAGCTTATCCAGTGACTATCGGTATTTTATCTCAAATATGTGCCGATAATACTAGATTTATTCAACAGTATAAAAGCATATCATTTGAGTTTCATTTTATTAAACTAGCAATTGTCTTTCACCATCAGAGTGTGCTATATGGATTACGAGCATTATCACTCTCCAGAGTGTCAAACGGTGATGTACATATGCAGTTACTTTCCAGCTGAGTGACCATCTTGTCATTGATATACATCTTTTCCACAAGTGTTTGATAACTGCATTTGAGGGATCAACACAATAAATGTGTACACTTATATCTATCCATCTCTACAATTTGAACATAGAGCTAAAAAAGTTATCGGCCGATATATCGGTATCTGATTTTTTTTCTCCCCAATATCGATATTGGTATGGGTATCGACCCCAAATATCCCAGTTAGGCCTTGAAAACAAGTTCTACAAATTGCCAAAACATAAATGCATTAATTTTCATTATAGAAAGTAATAGAGGTTAGTTTATTCATATTGTTTGTACCTGTACTCCACATGTGTTGGCAGAAAGCCAGTTGAGGGAAAAGAAGAACACTGAATGCAGTTTGCCTGATGAGACGGACTCCATCAGTCAGGAACACATGGAGACTCTCGGCCAGATCTGCAGGACACACCTCAGGTATACCACAACACATCGACTCAGCATTATCATGCCAAAGACAGATACATGCTATATGCAACATTTTAAACATAAATATAGCAGATGTCGAATACATCCTAAATAAATACATCCTGAAGAAATGACTCCCTTAAAAAAGTCAAACCCCCTCTGGGTTTGTTATTTTGAGCTTTGTATTCTCACTGATGGGACGATGTTTCCTTCAGCTCGTTTACGTTTAACTAAGAGGCTCAAACATGTTTCCCATGTGAACACCTTCCTGAGAGACAGTCCAGCCCAATTAGAGACGCTGTTTGTCAGCATAATGGCGGAGTGTCATCGCACGAGTACAATTGCAGGAGAACCAACAGACCATCCGAACTGAAGATAAAACTTTGGTCTAAACTACTTAAAAGAAATTAGAACCAAAACCTCTTTGGGCTGCACATCAGAATTGAGATCGGTCCCTCAAACGTCTGCACTCGGTCAGAGCGCTAAAGGAGCAGCGGGGGAGGAGGGGAGGTGGTGCCCTGAGGGAGTTTTGTTTGGTGTGAGAGACTGGTGCTAAAGAGCTCCATCTACTGCATCTAAAGTCGCTTATTATACCTTTAAGTGCCCACTCTGTTTGAGTGTAACGGACATCAATCTTTGTCTCACATGTGGAAACAGTGTGGAGTCCCAGTCCAAGCTGACACATTGATAATGCATGAAGGCACACTGAGAATAAAAAGAAAACACACACATGGGACTTGGTTGGAAAAATCAATATCCTAACAGGGAAGAAAAGATTTCCGCAGGATTGTGATTTCCATCAGAGACAGACAAATACCGCAGGTCTGCTTGCCAGATACTGTTGTGCCCCACCCCATCATGTGACTCTTGGTATGTTATTGCAGCCCATAGACATTTAGGGTGTATATGATTTGGGGAAATGGATGCCAACTCCAGCTGGAAAGGCCTGAATGATATTTTAGCATTCTTATATGTTTAGTTACACCATGTCTGCTCTCTAGTTTTACCTTTCTATGTGTCTCTTTTATCTCTCATTGACTGTCTTTATCGCTCTTTCTCTGTCTTGACTTTCCTTTGCCTCTGTGTTTCAGACCCTCCATCAGTGTGGAACAGGTAAGCCATGTAAATATGATCTTTATGTATTTATCTCTGCTCATTTTAAACCAACATAAACATTAATGTTCTGCGCTCCATGTTTTCTTCAACAGAACGAAGAAAAAATAACCTGGACAGACATTCAGAGCAACAATGAGGCTCTACAATCCGGCCATGAAAACGGTAAACATGCATTTCTACCTGTAAAAAAAAACGTACACTTCTAAACCATAGACTGTAAAAAAGACTTTAAACATGTAAACACTACATCTACTTCCCTGTAAGTGAGCAGAGAGATGCTAACTGCATGCTAACATGCTAACAATGACAAATTTCACACAACAAGGAAAATATGTATCATGTCAATATATATTTTACTTTAGCATGTTAGCATGCTAATATATGCTAAATAGCCTTTCAAACCATGTGAATGTCAATACTTCATATAACAACTTAAATAAATCAATAAAAAAACATGACTCAATGTTGGTGCTATCTATACAGAGATTCAATATGCGGACTCAGCGGATGCATAAGACCTACGCTTTGTCCACACTGACACATGCAGACGCACACACTTTGAGTTGCTTACATAAACATTTCTTACATTTCTATCCCTTTCAATTATTTTGACCTCTTTGTGTTTGCAGGACTATAAAACAAAAGTGACTTACTAAAAAACTTTTCCACTTTACCTCTCCTATAGTCGATGGAAAAAAGAAGACGAACAAATGAGAATAGAGTAAATTTTCCACCACCTCCTCTAATCCTCTTTCAAACCTCCCCTAACCTCCTAATCCACTCATGGAGTCATGTTGCTCCACAGGGCCTCTGTATCACTACGACGTGAGATCAAACACAGCAAGGGAGGAGTAAAAATCAATAACCAATAACCAATGTCATTTGTTGTCCCACATGCCAGTCAACAAGCCGGAAACAACACACCAGGATGAGGAACAAGATCACAGGGCAAAGAGCTCAGATTCAGAACGTGCCTCACCACAGAGCGGCCATCAGGATGAACGTCAGGAGGAGGATGGAGGAGAAGAGAGGTACGAGGAAGGCCACAGAGTAGATGAGGAGGAGGAGACGTGTGAGGAGACGCCAGAGGAGGAGGAGGTGAAGGTGGAGTGGCCGACAGGAGTCCCCCAGGCTTCAGATCAGGACCTGGCCAAGCTGTCCAACACAGAGGGGGTAGGAATGCATATTGTGTCTGCTCGTAAATCTGACAAATATTACTAGAGAGGGTGAATTATTGTTTTACAGCTACCCCGCATTATTAGACTGTCACAGAACCTGATTTAGTTCAAGATAAATGTATAAAATCACCCTGCAGGAAGAATATGAATATATTTCCTGCTCTGTGTCTAGTTGTTCCGTCCTGTATATGTATATCATCTCCTGCATGCATTCATCCTTCCCTCTCTTCCTTCCCTTCCCTGATCTCCTCTTTTTATGCTGCCTGTAATTCTTTCAGCCTGAATACATATGGGCTGCATTGTTTCAGTCCTATTCAGCTCTTTGTCTTTACTGGGACACTCCCTAAAATGATCTCTCCCTGGTCTCTTAGTGAGATCATCTCCAACTTCTCCATGTCCCAAAACCTCCACCCATGTCCCTGGTATGGCCTGACACTTGGGATGTTCAGCCTGCCAAATGGGCTAGATTACTGATCCGAGGCTGAGAGCCAAGACATCATGACCCGGCTCAGACACTGAGCTGGACGGGCCTGGTGCTTTAGCAGAGATGCAAATGTAATAAGAGCTATTCCAAACAAGCAGACATCGATGAGGTCAGGATCATAACAGTTATGTAATCCAGCAGAGGTTTGATGCAGACGCCTTTATTTTGCAATGCAATACATCAGGGTTTGAGAGTTTTTAACTAAACAAGTTTGTTGCAAGTTTGTTCCCTTTTTTTCAGTCACTGGATAAGAAACATTATCTTTGTCACTACACCTTTAATTCAGATTTAAAAAAAAAGAAATACCCAATGGTGGAATACATTTGCAGAATAGCAGAAAGAAAAACATCCTTTTTTAAACAAACTTTTAATATTTTAATATGAAGGAATAACTTATTGAGAGCTCTTTCATGGACTTGAGTATCCTGGTTTTGATTGGGTTTTTCAAGTATTTTTGTTTGTGCATGTAAACATCATGTCATGATTTCAGAGCCCTTATCCTGATTTTTGCTACCTGGAGAACTCTGAAAGAAAACGGGATACTGTGGCATGTGTACGCCTCACCCCGGTTTCTGACAGCTGCCGACTACCTGCGCAGGCACGGCCTCAGCCAAGAGCCAAGAGACGTATCGTCAAAAATAAAAACATGGAGGCAGCAACGAAAGAATTAAATATATTGGAAATTGAAAGTTTAGAGGAAAGAAAGCTATAAAATGCTGAGCTATTAAAGTCTGTGGTAAACAACAGGACACCGTTTTCCCAAATAAGACGCAGTAATGAGAAAGCAGGATACTGGTTATTATCATGTATACAGGGATATGAATTACAAAGGTTTCTTTGTGTGCATTTAAACAACATATCCTGAATATGATCAAACCCGGAGATAAGGCTCATAACTAGGATTCTCAACTCCATATAAACACGGCCATTGTTTTTTAGATCATTTATTTTTTGAGTAATTTATGAAATTATTTGATGGTGGGAGTTGCAGAGAGCTATGAATTCTGGGAAAGAGAGGGATTGAATTGAACATTGCCCACTGCAGTGAGGACTCACCATAGATCAGTGATCATCGACTGGCGGCAGTATTGACAGGCTATAGAGGTTAGTCTTGTATTACAGATCCTGTATCTTGAAATCTCCCAGCCAGGTGTTTGCTTTCCAAACTCAACCTCCAGCAAACTGTCGAGCTGCCAGAAACATGTGAAGCCACAATACCTCCCCCTCAGTGGATGCTCACTGCTTATTCACTCCTCTCCTGGCCTAAACAGAGACCTGCTGCAGACACAAGACACCGCTCTATATTAGATCTCTTTATACACCTTGTTATATGTGAGAAGGACATACTGTTTTCTTTCAGATAGCAGGGAATACATTCTTGGAGTACTTGACCATTTATGGCGTTGAATGTTTCTTAAGGTTCTATTTTCTGTTTTTTTATTTTTGTCTTGGACTGGGAGAAAATCAATTGAACACGCTGAAGAACAGCTTCTGCTTGAAACATCCTTGTGGCAATAAAAATAAACATCTGCTGGGCTGTCCCTCTCCTCTTTTCTTGTTTTGGACACTTCTTCAGGCTTCAGCACTCAGCTGTTGAGCTGTGTGCGAGCTAAGCATGATTTTATTAATAATTGTTTGACATTCAGGATCCATGGAGGATTTTTTTCTGCTGACGTTAGTGACTCCTGACTTTAGTACTACTAGTGCCACAATTAGGTCAACATGTGTTGTTTTTACTACAGCTGACAAATGTACGACAAGAGTTAGCTTGGATTACAGGGTTATACAGGAGATTTTTATTAACTGTGATATTCTCTTGTTTTTTTTTTCAAAGTCATAGTGCCATAGTCAGGTCAGTTTTTCCTCTAAAACTTCAGTTTAGGGCCAAATATTGCAAAAGTAGTCACGTCCTCAGGCATTGTTTGTGCTAGTGCTAACAAGCCTGCTAACATGCTAACATGCTTATCTAAGATAAGTTAGCATGGTTAACATTATACCTGCAGCAACACATTGTCATTTTCATTGCGAGCATGTTAGCATGCTGATTTGACCATTGAGCTAAAAGAAGTAGAGTTTGTTTTGGATGCAAATAATAGAAACAATATCATGTAAACACCCTTAACTAAGAAGCGTTAGCATTTAGCTCAGCTACATCCTTAAGCCGTCTCTATCATGGCTGCAGGCTCTCAGTTTTGATGTAATTGACGTCCATTCTGTAATTTGTTTAATTAAATAAATATCGATCAGTCAGTCAGTGTATTAGTTTATTTAGCACCAAATAATAACAGAATATATCTAAGGACACTTTACAAAAACAGTAAGTCGGGACTGTACTCTATATAGTAGCGATGCACCAATTGTGAAAACCATGATTTAAATCAAAAGATGATTCTGATGTTTTTGTCACTGCTTCTTTTGGTTCAAGTCTCCCAAAGTGACATTTTCACACATGTTTAGAAGAGTTTGTTCAACAGGTGACTTCTTCTGTTAGCAGTTAGTAGGATTAGATGCCATCATGGATGAATATGAAACAACAGATAAACATCGGCTACTGACATCGGTCCATGCCACATTACCGTAAAACTTCTATTAATTGCCCGGGCTATTGTCCACAGCAAAGACAAGAAAGACTATACAATGAACACCAGAAAGAATATTTAACTAGTCACAAAATGAGGACATAAATCAGTCATTTGTTGTTGTTTCGTAAAGTAGCATGCAAAAGTGCTTCATGGCCTGTACACATTGTTCTTCAGTCTTTCTTTCACAGATGTTGAAGTTCAGCTTTCATTTTTGTGTCTTGCTGCTTTTTCTCCCCACAAACTATTTCAACACTAAATGCCCCTGATTAACAGCTGCCTTTATTTGTCAAAACATGCAGCAACACCAGGCTAGGGACTGGGCCTTAAATCACGAGGAGCTTTGATTTGAAGTTTTACGGTATTTGCCAATGTTTTGTCCACAAGGTCAATATCAGCCGAAACCGACATTTCACCGATGCATCGTTGCATCCCTACTTTGAATTATTATTGACAGAGACCCGACATGAATCCACCATGAGCACAGCACAGCCTTTTTAACAGCTGAAAGGGAAACTTCAGAAAGTCAGATACCTTGAGCAGAACCAGACTCATGGTGAACAAACCATCTGCTGCGACTGGAGGGGTAATAGTGATGTAATAGTGATCATCGCTTAACATACTGTATGTGTAATATTAGCAGCAACAACTTTTAGTTATTATACTTTATTTTAAGTATGACTGGTAAGATTAATTGTAGCAGTAAAAGTTAAACTAGTCTAATATTCGCTCTTAGAGTTTTGATCATCAGATTATAAAAGTGAAAACATTCAAATTGAAATAAGTCTTGTTACAGATGAGACTGAAATTGATGAGCATTGCAGCATTCAGCTTCCTATTGACCCACTGAACTCAGTAAATAATTGACCTATAAACTACCGCAGCAGATGAGGCTGACAGATTGAAAATTGTCTCCACTTCAGTAGTCTGCACCGTGCTGTGTGGTTTCTGCTCTGTGGCTTGTTTAGAGATTATGATCAGGTCAAAGGTTCTGGTTGCGGTGGGAGGTATTAAAGTTCTGCTTGGTGTTAATGTCATTGCTGACCTCTGTTGACTGTGCATGGTAACTGATGTTTAAACATTAGTCAGAAGTCCCAAATGAGAATATTTTCTGCTTTTCTGTCTATGTACATGTGCCTCTGCAGCTCGGTTTATTTACCTGAGTGAAGCTTGTGTGGTGCTGCCCCCAGTTCATCTAAAATGCTACTTGTCTTCTGTTGACTAATACCAGACATGAGGTAGAATGTTTACCTTTTACTATAGGGATGCATCGAAGTAATGTCGCTATCGGCCGATATTGGCTCTGTTGTCAGAAATCGGCAAATAACGTGTCAGTAGACGATGTGTACTTGTTGTGTGGTATCAATTGAATGCTGCACCTAGTGGACCCAACGACTGGTTAAGAGAAGAGGTTTATTTAAAGGGCAAATGAAGTCAACTGTTGAACAAACTCTGACTTGTTTTCATGCTCAAACGTGAGAGAAATTTTGCATTGTGGTCTAACATTAAAAGAATTCATGAAACACACATTGGTAATCTTTATTTTAAACATCGGTATTGGCCCTAGGCTGCACGGTGGTGCAGTGTTTAGGGCTTTGCCTCACAGTGAGAAGGGTCCTGGTTCTAATCCCTGTTGGACAGGAGCCTTTCTGTGTGGAGTTTGCATGCTCTCCCCGTGCATGCATGGGTTGTCTCTGGGTACTCTGATTTTCCCTCTGGGATTAATAAAGTATTTCTGATTCTCCCACAGTCCAAAGACATGCTCGTTAGGTTAATTGGTGACTCTACATAAGCTGTAGGTATGAATGTGAGTGTAGCTGGTTGTCAGCCCTGTGATTCATTGGCGTCGTGTCGCATCTCACATTGGCTCCAGCCCCCAAGACTCTGAATGGGAAAAAGCGGTATAGGTAATGGATGGATGGATGGTATCTGCCCTGATTTTCCCAATCGGTGGATCTCTACCTTTTACCAATTATCAAGTGTTGTAGTGTGTTTAAGACAGGCTTCAGGTCATGTTGATGTTAGACTACACGGCTACACAGACTGTTTCTGGAGCTCACCCATTGGTTACCTCTGATGACAACTGGCCGAAGTAATGCTCTGATATGTTTACATTGACGGTCTTGAAGGTGTTTATTTAAATAGAGTACAGACAGAGACTGCTGATGATGGTAATATGGAATATTTTAGGTCACAAAACATGAAACAGATAAACGTCAACTTATGATTTAAAAAAAAACAACAAACTCGGCAATCTTTATACTTTTTTTGTTTAATTAATTTGGGCAAGAATAATATCATCTGCATGACGGCATGTCACCCCCTCTCTCTCCTCCCAACATTTCCTTCCTCTCTGGCTGTCCTAGCCAATAAAGGCAAAAAGGCCTGAAAAATGAATATCTTTCAAACAGCGTTTGAAAGATATTCATTAGTAAAACTGTCTCTGTTTATATGTATTTTACTGTTTATATGTATATTATTGTTTATATGTATTGCCTGTTGGAGCCATTTCAGTGAATACTTTGATAAGTTCACTACTTTACGTACCAATGGCAGGGATGTGTTTTGTGTACACTCTGTCCTGATCATGTTCTGGGTTAAGTGACCCTAAAAACAGGATTATAAGAAGAATAAGAGGAAAACATTAGCTGCCATTTCTCTTGTTTCTGTGTGTTTGTCCCTCAGAGTTCGGCTGCAGATGGTCTGGTGTCCATTCTGAAGAGGAGGAGAGCATCTCTGGATGGACTTCCTCCCCCCAATGACATCATCACTAAACAGAACTCCAAACGTAAAGTTCGCTTCAGTGAGCCAGAGGACGGCATTGAGCAGGGTACAGTTACACATCATGTTTACATTTCTATTCAAATGTATAGACATTGCACATTTTGTGTTCTATCACATGTTATATTGCTTTTTATATTTTTACCTGATTCTATTTAAGTTCCCTGTCAACAGGAGCACTGCTGATTATTAGCTTCTTACTTTACTTTTTGCTATATTTCATTGCTAATTGACCCTTTGTCAAGCCCCGCCCTCCTTAGTTACTGTTGCTAGGTCAGACATAATCGCTTGTCGCCGGAAACAATTCAAAATGCCCCAAGATTTTTATGAATATTCAATTGATTGGATTCTTCTCAAACCTTGGCGTCAGTTACATATTAAGGACAGAGATACAGTAGGGTGTATGAGGATAACTCAAAATGTCTAAAAGAAGACTTGTTAAGATCATTTCCAATATGACTGACGTCTGATGCTAGTGAAGTTGGCTAACGTTAGCTTTCCTCATGTGGCTGCTAACCATCTCGCCTCTACTGACCTACCTCTGGACTCCAATGACTCAATGACCATTTCTGGAGCAGGGGGTCTGTAATATCCGCCAACAGGGCTAACACAGTTAAGAGTTATATGCGCCATTTGATAATCACAGCAACATCGATACACGATGTGTATATCGAACACAGCAAGCAGCTCTTAACCATGTTGTGAATTAGGGTCATTATTCACTGCGACGCACTGAAGAGGCTCGGCCCAGGCAAAAGTTTGACTAACCGGAAGTAGCCCAACAACGGTTGCTATGAGAGGGAGCTCTCTAATTGGTGGTCAGCAGACCAATCAGAGAGCCAACAAAGGGCCAGCTGTTTTGCACCAAAACATTAAAACAAATGTATAAATGCACTTATCAATAAAACCTGATTCTGATTCTGAAATGCATGTGGTAGGATCGATCCACAGCAGCTACACTGGTGGTCATTTCTGCAACAGATAATTGTCACAACATTTTGACACCAAGACAAAGCATGTAAC
Organism: Labrus mixtus; assembly: GCF_963584025.1. Lineage (NCBI taxonomy): Eukaryota > Metazoa > Chordata > Actinopteri > Labriformes > Labridae > Labrus > Labrus mixtus. The sequence continues at coordinate 22,385,331 of NC_083623.1, forward strand.
ATTTGTCCATTTCTTGCTTGTAGATGAGGTAGGAGGAGATTCCTGCCTGATCCTGCTGCTTCTGTGTCTGGTTACCGTGGTGATCAGTATAGGCGGGACAGCCCTGTACTGCACCCTGGTGGACACTTACTCCAACATCTGCACCGACTTTGCTCAAAATGTGGACTTCTACCTCTTGAACATACGGAAGTTCTTCGAAGGTCTCGGACACTGGCTTCCTCTCCGGACTTAGAACTTTTTGATCTGCTCTCCAGACTCCTGCGCTGTGATTTTACAGTTTAGAACAGAGAGCAGGGACGAGGGGGGTCTCTGAGCACGGCACTAAAATGCCATTTGAGTTTGAGTTCACTGTGACTGCAAACGTTCGTACAGGCATTCATTTGGTGCTGCCATCCTGAGTGTTCAAAGCTATGATTTGATCGACAATGACTTGTGGGGTCTTTTAAAAGACTAATACACCTGAGCTATGAGTTTCAGATTTATGTTTAACTTATGGATGCTCAAAGCAACGCCAAATAGTAAAAACTGTCAGATTTCACAAGCCTGCATGTTGTGAGGTGAGAATTTGAAGAACCTCTTGTTTACTACTGTCTGTGTCGATTTTCCATCTTCAGCTGAACCTTGCAGACACCACACAGGAGGGCTAACAACACATGTGGTTTGAACAGGAGTACGAGGTTATCTGTGTTCTAGTGATTCACCCAGATTTGTAGCAATCTTAGTTGTGTATACGTTTGTATTTTGTTCCAAAAGGCTTCTTGATCTTGTCGTTTTTATATTTACAGAGATAAGCTCTCGCTGAACTTTTAAAATGTTATTGACCCAAATTAAGATTTTCTTTCCTTTTAAATCCATGTCACCATTAGCTTTTTCTCTGTTGGCCCATCTCTGTTCAATAAATCAACTACAGGGCTGTACCTTCATCAGACACATTACACAGCACGACTCTAAAGATTGATATTGTTTTGAAAAGCAGTGCTCACAGATGAGCCTTCATGATCATCTTGTTTACCTCAATATAAGTGGTTACTCTTAACATTCCTCTGATCTTCTAAATATGAGCGACATGAGATAAGAGGTACTGTACCTCACAGCATCAATGAGAAAAAGGCGTCATTGATGCTGCTGTGTACATAGATACGAGGACAGTGTGGCTCTTAGTATTGAAATATAAGTGAAACACTTATTAGCACAAAATATATTTCAGAGTTGTATGATCAACAGTATCAAAAATATTTCAGGACAGCCCACCAAAAAACAAAATTTTTATTACCGCAGACGCTGCTGTACTGAAGCAGCCTGGCCTTTAATCAGTCTACTAATATATGTCAGCTGTGAGTGACCCCGTTGGTTGACCTGAAGCCACTGAAGAAGGGCCTTTGCCTGAAAACGTCTGCGACAATAAAAAGAAGTGGAAGTTTAAGATTTTGGTGTGATGTCCTGAAATATTTCAAACACATTTTTTGGTTGAGGATTCAGCGGCCACATAAGTTACTGAGGGTGAGTGCGTGTTTGTTTTCTTATTTACTTTATGATCAACAGTATGCCACACTGTACTTCAGCTCCACACACTCAGGCTCTGACCCTTTGTTTTTATTCTGGGTGCTCAATGCTGTCCACATCTGGATTATGATCAGACCTACCATTTTCCTTTGACGTTGTACAAACACCTACATCCTGATGTTTAAACCCAATGCTGAGAGAAGTTACAGAATGGATTATTTATGACAGCAGGTGAAGAATATCAGAATAAATAAAAATGAAGATCAACTATTTTAATGCTACAACATTTAAAAAATATATCTTTCATGATAACCCTTAAGCACTTACTGATCAACAGAGCCCTGTTTCCACCAAGCGGTCCACTTCAGTTCAGTTGGATACAGTACTCATGTATTTGCATTTCCACTGTCAAAAGTTGGGAATGGGGGTTTAGCTTACATGTAAAGTTGTGACGCTTCTTTTATCTCCATTGGGGGAGAGAAATATTCAATGTTTTGTGTTCAGAGGTTATGCTGTGTTTGTATGATTTTGTCCAATAGCAGAGCGTTATGGAACAACAGTTGTGTTTGCTGGCTGGGACAAGTAACACAACAGAACATACTTAATGAAACAGAGATGAGTTCAGCATGTTCCTTTTTCCCCCCATTGCCTTGTACCGATGCTTTTACAGATTTTAGAAGATGTGTATTTCTCCTTCAGAACTTCTCATGTTTGAAAATTGATGAATGTTACTCCTGTCTTTCCACTGTGGATATTACATCATGCAATCCACCTTTTTATGTTTTAATATTTATGTTCAGCTGTGTCCACAAGAGAATACCAAAACATAAAGGAAAACCTGCTGCCCTGTCTGTTTTTGTCAAGGCTCCTCATTAATCTGTTGCTTTGGGGATAAACTGAATCGTTTGCCTCTCAATAATATCTTTAATCATTACATGCACAGGCATGCTTTTCATTTGTTGCTTTTAGACTGGTCATAAATGCTCCAAGTGTAATATCTGAACTTCCAATCAGATGTCAGAGAAAGCCAATGAATCCCCAACTGTTGTATCCACAAAACTCATCTTTATAATCCTGCAAAACGGCGTCTTCAATTAAATATGGGGAAGAAGGCTTACCGAATAATTCTCTTCTACTTTAGCATGGTCTGACCCACTCTTTTTAATCTTATACGTCATATTTCACCTTCACAGAACATACATTGAGGTAGATATGTTTGCCTGTTCTTTGGCTGCCCTTCCTTGAATTCTTACATGTCTAAAGTCAAAAGCAGGCACAGGTTGTAGGCTGTCGCAATAAAGATAGATCACATTTTTTAATTACACTCCACTCTCCTGTTGCCTGCGTCTGAGAGAGGCAGATACTGCGTTTTGTCACAGGGCAGATCAGATGTTTGACATTTTGGGAAGGGGCCGGATGTTTGCCACTTTTATAGGGGAGTAGGGTGTTTTTTGAAAGTGCAGATCTTACACTTCGTCACTGGGTGGAGCCAGAGTTCTGTTTTCTGTGGACAGAGGATTCATGGAGGGGTATGGTTAGAGACTTGTGATCTGAAGAAGGTGACTGGCACGTTATTGGAAGAGGCTGTGCTTACACTTCACAGGGCAACTGCTAGAGATTTGTGAAAGGGGCAAGGACATTTCATGAGATTTCTTAAGGGGTGTGAATAAGGGTTTGTGTTATGAAAGGCGTGTGATAAGAGGCTTGGGAATTCTTGAGGGGCTTGGTAAAAGGTATGTGATTGGTTGAAGGGGCAGGCCAGACGCTTGTGAAAGAGGCAGAGGTGTATGCATGAGATGGGGGAGTGGTCAATATTTGATTGAAAGATGTGGAAAAGCAGAGGGTTTACTCTTTGTGAAAAGGTGATGGCCAGTGTTTTGTGAAGTGGCAGGGACATATGAATGAGATTACTGAAAGAGCATTGTCACAAATATGTTATCAAGACGGAGCGTGGCTTGAGAGTCATGAATGAGAATGAAGGTTATGAATTATGTTTTTAAAAAAAATATATATTAACCATTGTATTATGTTACAGTTTGGGGTTTGGTTTTCGATGAACAGAAGGTGCAGGTTCAGATTTTTGGTTTGCTCTGGAAGGGTGCAGCATTTGTAAAGAGGCGGGGCTCCCAATTTGATACAAGGTGGTGGCCACTGATTTGTCTAAGGGGCAGTTACATATCAGAATCAGCTTTATTGGTCAGGTATGCTTAAACAAACTCATTTTACTTGGGTAAACTGTGCTGTCTTTGTACAAAGGTATAAAAATATTAACAATAAACCCAAAAATAAAAAAACAAGCAAAGACTAGAATCTACAAGGCTAAATAAGAAAATAATACAGAAGTGAGTAGTGCAAAATATGATGATGTAAACATGAGGTAGTTATTACAGTATTTACATTAAAAAGTGAGCGTAAAAATAATTTAAATTGAACAATATGCGTATATGTACATTCAAAGTGACAGTTTTGTTCCAGGGTTACTGCACAGCGACAGGTCTGACACTCTGTGACTGTTTAGTCTTACCACTGTGTTACAGGGGTAGAGGTGAGCAGTGTTACAACTTCTGAAAGAGCAGAGCGCAGCATTTTCCCTTAAAAAACAAGATATTGGTCTACACATTTTCATCGTCCTGCCTTGGGCAGCCATGTGGGTGTTCCAGGCACATCTCTGAGGTACCAATGCACATATTGTGTAGAAAACAGGCTGCCATTACGATCATCACCATAGCATCAATCCGGGTGTTCTGCAGATCGCGAAGACGCCTCCACTTGCACTTCATCCTGCCGAAAGCATTTTCAACAACCACCCTTCCACGGCTGATGTTGGCGTTCTGCTGCTGGTCGACTTCTGTTAGAGCCCCATTGTCAGGTTTCGGAGTGATGAGAAATGAGAAGGCCTCTCCTGTGTATGCGCTGTCTCCCAGCAAGCTGTACTCGCCCATCTTCTCCTGCCATGTTGAGTAGAAGTTGGAGGACTTTAACATCCTGGCATCATGAACCCTGCCTGGTGGTCCCGCAAAAATGTCAAGGAATCGCCCCCTCTCGTCTACAATCCCCTGAAGGAGAATAGAGTAAAATGATTTGCTGTTCATGTAGTCTCCTCCTCTTATGGGTGGCCTCTGCACCCTGATGTGGCACCCATCAATTGCACCGATGACACCATTGAGGCCACAGAGGCGTTGGAAAGCATCCGCAGATGTTGCTTTTTCACAACTATTTGGCCAGGAGATGAAGTGTTGTCCCATTGGACACATGATATTGAGCACCTCTAAGATGACCCTGTGTGCTGATGACTGTGAGACATCAAACTTGTCCGACATCTCCCTAAAGCTGTTTTGGTTGGCCATGTACCACAGGAACATTAACACCTTCTTTGTCACGGGGACTGGTGGCAGACCTTTACTGTGTTCCTTTGTTATGCCGTTCTCCTGCAACTTCATCAGGAGATAGTCAAACTGTGGCTTGGTGACTCGGAAATGGTGCGCAAAAGTGAGGTCATCCATGTCCAGCATGACCTCCCACTCTGGTCCAGTCTTCATGATGACTCGCTGTGTAGACAGCAGCATGGTGGATATCAGTATCCTAAAAGAAAGACAGAAAATGTGTATTTAAGGAAAGATTATCCGACATTTAAATTAAATTCGATTAATGTAATCATGGTGCGTTCCAGTTGATCTCGTAAGTGGGAAATTCCCATTTCCCAGTCGGAAGTGTCAACTGGAACGCCCCCTGAAGTCGTAATTACTCGGGAGAAAAAAAAAGTAGTAGTAGTAAAGTTCTCAGTCTTTTCACATGTTTAAATCTATCTTCTTGCAACATATTTCTTTACTTTACAGAGACTTTAAGACAAAAAGTTTACAACAAAAGACAAAGTTCGTACGGGTGAAGTTTTCTTATCTTATCTGAAATCTTAGGCATGTGTATAATAACTTACCTTATACATATAACATTTAGCAGACTATTATTATTATTAATACGCGTGTTTAACATTAACTATTCTGAAGAGCCAAGGTGCAAATAAATACGCAGAAAAACAAACATACCTTCTGCGCCTTCTTTCTTCCTCTGCAGTGTTTCTGAGGTGGGCCTCATATTTGTTCAGTAGCTGTTTGTATTCCGAAAGAGCGAGCAAAACAAAGGTTTTCTTGGACGCGTCCATCTTGATTTCCGACTCGGGTGTGACGTCATTCCCAGTTCCGACTTCCGAGGTAAATGAACGCAGCATGCCCTAACCCTAAACCCTAAACCCCTGCGCTACTAATGTTTCTTTGTTCCTGTTTTTTATTAAAGTTTATTTTTCTGATGTCAACAAATTGTTACATGTCCTCCTGAACTCCCAATGTTTGCATGAATATGAAAGTGTTTATGTTCACAAGGATTTCAAGGGGAAACACAAGTTACACATGTGCTCCTTTCCTTTCTCCCATGGCTTATATGAACCATTGTTTTAGAGGGTGTAAAGAGTTTCGTTCCTCTTAAAACATTTTTATTAATTCACACATCATGAATTTAATTATACATTAACTACATTACACCACTAGATGGCAATGCAGCATCACAGAACAACCCACCATTTAGCTTCAGAGTTTATCCTCATTCTGCAGCAGTGCACATTTAATCAAACTGTGTGACGTGCATGTGTATATCATTACTCAAAGGTTTATTTTACGTTCAGTAATTTCAGGCTGGTTGTAGACCACATGGTTCCTCTCGTAATGAGTGCCCTGGGTGTTGTATTTGTTTGCTGATATCCCACTATAACCTACTGTAGGCCCAAACGGTGGAAAAATAAATCCAACATTTACTTTTAATTTAATAATAAATAAGATATAAATATGACACACTAAAGTGTAACTCATCGTTTTATTACGGCTGTACTGCGGTCGTAGGCCTATGTTGCTCAGCCAATCAGCAGACAGATGCCCGGAACTCACGTTACCGGGCGGGACCTTGAAGTGAAACGTAAACAATGGCGACTGTAACCTCTAGCAGACCGTACCATGTTATCATTTTTGGTGCCTCGGGGTTCAGCGGGCAGTTTGTCGTGGAGGAGGTGGCCCGATATACCGCAGAGACCCCCGGCGGTGGTCGTGTTAAATGGGCTGTGGCCGGGAGGAGCAGACAGCGGCTGGAGGACGTGTTGAAGCAAGCCGCGGGGAGGCTGTGTACGTGCTGCAGCTCTGACAGGCTGCTCACTAGATAACAGCAGTGTTTAGACAGGCTCATAACGATTACATGTCAATGCCGCAGGATACTTTACACACTTGACCGACACCAGAAACAGTCTGAGCTGGTGTTGTTTTGATGTGTTTGTGGTTTGAAGACAGCCTAAGTTAAAGTAGCCTATTGTACAAGTAGCTTGATGTTGCAGCTCAGAGTTACAGAGATACGTTGCAGCTCAGAGTTTGACCAACAAGCATAAACCATTTACAATGCAACATGCAGACATTTCTTATGAAGCTATAGACACTGCTCTTGTTTGAAGTTTGCAAGGACACTAAGAACATTAGCACTCACACACAGCTTATACAGGCCCACAGCAATTAAAGATATTAAAGATATATTTTATTCTCCTCTATATTTTCTGTTAAGTTGTTATGAATGAATGATTAAAACCTTTATTGTCCCTAGGGGAATTTTCCCAAGTACAGAGAGCATAAAAACACAATATAAGTGTCAAAAGACGTCCACAGGACAAGACATAAAAACAAAGCTCTTAAATATAACAATACTTTTAGACTTATATGGCCTATTTACATAACTAATGCAAGCCCTCTGATGGTAGGAATTTAAATGTGTTTACATTGTCTTCTCTAGTCGTACCAGAGATGTAGTTTGTTGTGTAAATAAAAGCAATGTTGCATGTAACATCTTTCAAACTAATTGATTCTCCTCATGCAAATTACTGGCCTATATATTGTACAATATGCTTTTTTTCCTGAACTTTAATAAGGTGCTGGGGTTATGTGTGTTGTTTGAATAAACATCTCTTTGTCTCTCTTTTGTCAGCCATGCCTGAGCTGAGGACAGACATTGAGATCATTGTTGCTGATGTGTCTATTGAGGAGTCCCTGGCACTCATGTGCCAACAAGGCCTGGTGATTCTTAACTGTGTGGGACCTGTAAGTATGCTATCTGGACTTTTTCAGGGAGTGAATGAAGCTAAGACAGATATCTTGATGAAGGTTTTTTTTTTTAGCATCCACATAAACCATTTACACTTTTCATTAAAAAACAATTAATTTTCAACAGCCTACAGTGTTTGTGAAGTGGATTACTTATTCCTTGACAGCAGGCGAAAATGTCTCTTCTTCAGAGTACAAAGTGAACAATAGAATAAGAACAAACTAATCCCCTCCCCCACCCTCTTAGTAGTGTGAAGTCCGTAAGATAGAAGGCATTTTTGAGTGACATTGCAAACTTTCAGCCCTTCTGATACTGCGATGATAAGTAATACTGGATTGTGTTTAATCTCAAACCCCAGAATCTTTAAAAACATTTTAATATTCCCTGACAAATGTTTTTAAAGCAGACTGAAACATCCTAAAATAAACAATGTAATCCTGTGTTGAACGATCCTCTTTGTGGCATCTTTGTCTTTTCAGTACAGATTTTACGGCGAACCAGTGGTCAAAGCTTGCATAGCAAATGGAGCTCACTACATTGATATCTGTGGGGAGCCACAGGTAGGAAAAACAAAATAAATTTCCCCTTTCTGAAGGTGTGGATTTATTTTTGATTGTATTGTATTTCTGAACGCGCTGAGATGCATCGAGAAGCTGAAGCCTTGTCACTGTGTCTCATAGTGTGTGCAATATGCTTTTTGTCCTGTTTCATGATTTCTTTCCTCTCCAGTTCCTCGAGCGTATGCAGCTAGAGTACCACACCAAGGCCTTGGACAAAGGAGTTTATGTCATTGGCAGCTGTGGCTTTGACTCCATACCAGCAGACCTGGGGATCCTGTACACACAGAGGCAGTTTAAAGGTAGAAAACAAAAACAACATTTGGGTTAGATATAGTCAACCTAAACTCTGAAACTGGTTAACTTAAAAATGTATGAAGTTAATTCTTATGAGTTGTCTGAACACTCAACACATCAAACACTAGACTTCACAGAATGAAATGAATCAGTTATTTACTGACACGTCAAAGAATGTTTGCTTTTTGGTAGATTAAATACGGATCAGTCTGGATTGATAAAATCTGTTAAATTATTTGATTTTGAATTCTTTGATGTCTCAAATATTCTCTTATTTCAGGAACACTGACAGCTGTGGAGAGCTTCCTGCAAATCACCAGTGGGCCTGAGGTAGCTTGGACAACTACAGCTTCTGCACTGCATTGTGGGAACCTATCTTTCCTCTCATTTGTAAACTTGAGCTGTTACTTTAAAGGCCCGGTAGAGGACGGGACTTTTACTACAGGAATAGGAGAGAAATATATCAATTAAACAAACAAATCAAACAGAGAGCAGATTCAGTGAGTGGAGCAGAATCGAGGAATTTCCAAATTTCTGTTGGTATGAAATATGTTTCAACCTTCTGGCTTCTTCTGTGCAAACACACATATTCTGTTATTTTAAGCAAATCATCCCCTGGTGTCTGAGTTCATTCAAATTTTCAAATCAAAAGAAAAGAAACATTAGTGTTCATTCAGTGGGAAACTAATGGACCTTATAATCTTATAATAGTGGTTTCCTGCACTGTGACAGAATTAACAGTTTGTCTTAATCCTGGCAGGGGTCGTCAGGCCATGATGCCACTTGGCAGTCTGCCGTGTACGGTTTTGCAGACAGCAAATCCCTGAGCCAGCTAAGAAAAAAGTTTGGCCACAAGCCGCTGCCTGTGGTGGGTGCCAAAGTCAAACAGAGGTAAGGCCATAACTGACCAATTACTGTCTGGCTAACACACTTGACTTTGAGTTATAACATTTTTATTGGAGTAATTCCTGAAGAGAGGGGATCAGTGTGTTTCTTCAGTGAACAACAGGAGGACTACATTACTGAAGCCCATGAGTCTTTTACCCTTGACCTGAATTTTAATAGGTTGATTGTAAAGTTAAAGAAAGGATCAAGCAGCAACCTCTGGTGTTGCAAAATGATGCTGATGTAGAAGTCCTGAAGCAGTTGTCATATTAAAGCCCAGCGCTCACGTTGTTTGAATACTAAGCAGAAACCTCCAGTGCTGAAAAATTAAACTGATTCAGAAGTGCAAAATCCTGCAGTTCTTTGAGTGTCCACTAGAGGCTGACTGCAGAAGCACCAGAAGTCACATACACACCCCATTCAAAAAGACTGTTTTTTACAGCAGATATGAACATGTTTACAGCCTGGTACAAAACACAAAATAGGTCTGATTAGCTCATGTCTCGATCGGCACACGCTGTATGAAGGTGAATTTTTGATAACTCAACCGTTTTGATTTGATGAAGGATAAACATTATTCCTAATAAGACCATCTGAACTGATCGACAGGCAGGCTAGTGTAACAGTTTGTCAAGAGGCTTTAAACCTGCTCAGCTCGAGCTCTCAGCCTGTCGTTAGGTTGTCTGAAAGTGAGACAGCATTTCCAGCATGGCGCCCACCATTGATGGGACTACAAAACCCCCTGCAGTAACAGATGAGTGACATCACTCAGGGATTCCTCCAGTATATTTTTACAGTCAAAGGGAGGGCTATGATTTATATAAATTATTTTTGCCTTTTGATCATGGGCAAAAAATATTTTTCATATTGAAATGTAATGTATTTCTTCATTTTAACATGACAGGTGTAACCTTAAGGTCATGATAAAAACATATTATATAAGTGAAACGCGAGGACAACTTAAAGTTACTATTTGAAAATCCTGCACTGGTAAATGTACAAAGCTAGCTGCAGATTTTACTGTCTGGCTCACAGACTTACATTTGTTGATTAAGAATGAGATTTAGATTGTATCTATATACTGGTCTTTGCAGGGATGTAAAGCAGATGAATATACATTAATGCTGCAAACATAGACAGATTTGGTGAATAAGGCAACTTGTGTGTGTGTGTGTGTGTCCAGGGGTTTTCTCTTTTTCAGCAAGGAGATTGAGCAGTACACCATCCCATTTATGGGTTCTGACCGCTCTGTCGTCAGGAGAAGCCAGCATTACCTGTACGAGGAGGAACAACAGTCACCAGTAAGATTTGATCAACACTTGTGTTTGCCATTGTAGAATTTTCTCTTAAAGAATTTTCTCTTAAAGAAAAAGTTAAACTCTTATTCGAGGCCCAAAGGTTGTATTGAATGCATTTGCTCTTTCTTATAACAGTTTAAAAGCTTTTCTTCTTTATTAATGTAAAACAAAACAAAAAAAGTGGAGCATTGCTGAAACTTGTTGGCCACCACCTGTGTTTTTCAGTAAACAGCTTGAAACTCAGGGATGTCCTGGAGCTTGCATGCACAATACACATCAACTCCCTCTGAACATTGTTCCCTTGGTTGCCATGGTTATGGCTGCTTCAGCTGTATTTGCTCTTAACATGTATGAACAGTGGATTATGGTAACAAATGTGTGCAAACGTTAAATGTGTATTGCTGTGTGAATGAGTTTGCAGACACGTCTTTCTTCTTCTGGTGATGTTCAACTAAATCGTAGACGGGGCCTTCAGTGTCACAGCTCCCACCCTCTGGAACACCCTCTCCTCAGGCATCTTTGGACTCGTTCAAAAAAACTTCTTAAACACCATCTGTCCTCCACAGCGTACAACCTCCCTTAACTCTGCCTCTCCATCGTTATGTGTCTCAATTGTGTTCTTTGCTCCACCATGTAGAGCGTCCTGAAGTCTCTGGAAGGCGCTATATAACTTAAATCTATCATTATTAAAACATTTCACACTTAACATTACACAGTAGTTTTAACATCTTAGTGTCACGCTGTGTATCTTCTTCATGTGCACAAACTCAACAGTAGTCTATGTTATTTAAGTCCCTTAAGGTCAGCGCCCTCTTTAGTCTGAACAAGAGAAGTCAGCGAGTTACATCTGCTTTGATTTTCACAAAGATAGAAGCACCCTTTCTCCTCTAACAGCTTAGCCTGTTTTCTAACCCTGAGGCATCACCGAACTATACTTGGCTCCATGATTTGCTGTGGCTAAGATCGTATCTCATTGTTTGTGGCTTTAGAGAAAAAGTCTGCCAAATAAATTGATGTAAATTCCCATGAAATCGATCATTTGGCATGCCTTGTTCGAGGCAGTAAATTACAGGGCATGCTTAGAAACGTTTTGCTCTGCCCGAGTATGCACCACCTAATATTTCTGTGCCATCTGTGTCCCTCAGAAACAACGTTTAATATGCTGCAGTGAACGACACAAAGAGGCGTCGCACTCTTTCTCATTTTGACTGCTTGTTTGCCTCCCTGCTTTAAAAACCTATTTCCCCTGCTGTACCTGTAACTAGGTCAGCATTTCCTGCAGCTGCCACTGTTTTGATCCCAGCCAGAGACACGGCCTTAATGAAACCACCTCATTACGGTGTTTAGCCCGCCATCTACCTGCAAAGTGAAAATATGATGAGTCATCAGTAGTGATTCATCACTTTCTTCCCTGCGGCTCATTACTCCCTTTGACATCTCATCTCATCTCACGCCCCTCTTTTGTCTCCCTCTTTTACCCCCCGTTCCCTTTCTTCCTATATCTTTAACTGATGCATTTCTTCCAGCCCTTGTGCTTTTCCTCTATCTTTAACATCCACAGTCTGCCTCCACCTAACCCCGTCTCCTCTCCTTAATTCTCCTTATCCCTCCCTTTGCTCATATCACTTTCATCTCTTATTCCTTCTTTCATGTCCCTCCCCTCCTCCCTCTCCTCCTTCATCTCTCACCCCCCCTCCGTTGCACCTGTTATCTGCATCCCCTTCTTCTTTCCTTCTCTGTCACCTTTAATTTTCCTTTTTTATCTCACACAGTGTGCCTCTTACTTTCTACCCGCAGGTCCAGTACAGTCCCTACGTGGGGATCGGTGGCCTCTTCTCTGTCGTGAAGCTCCTCTGTGGCGGCGTGTTTTTCTGGTTTATGGTTAAATTCAGCCTGGGCAGGAAACTCCTCACCACGGTATAGCTTCTTTCTCTTATCAACCAACCCTCTTTTTGTTAACCTTTAACTTGTGACTTGCCGGCCAGAGTAGTTCATCTGAGTCCCTTGGAAGCAGAGTTGATTTAAATGCAGCAGAGGCTTTTAGATGACTTTCCAGAGCCGTTTAAATCTGCATACATTTCACAGTAAGATGTGTTTGTGCAGCTGGAAGGTTTACCCAAAGCTACTCATGTTAAATGCAGCAGAAGAGTGTAGCAACAACTGTGATATTACATGATGCTGATGAACTGAGAAGTGTTACAAATCAACAAAGATTATACCGTTTCAGTGCTTTATTTATCACATAGTGTATTTCAAGAAAAAGAGTTCTGGAGAGAAAGTGGAGTCAGCAGCAGCATATTTTTACATTTTAAAATTTAATGTGACGTTAGCATTGTTGTTAGACTTGTGAGACAATTCCAGGTTGAATGGATTAATTTATTCTTTTTTTTATCTTCCTTAAGTTTCCATCATTGTTCTCCTGCGGCTTATTCTCCAAGTCTGGTCCAACCATGAAGCAGGTAAAACACTGTTTGAGTTTGTAAACACATTTCTATACTCACTTTGCAGCCTAAATGACGCTGCAGAATTACAGACGGACTGCTGCTCATAGTCAGTTCACACCCTTCATTTTCAGTTATCTCATGATATACAGGTTATAACAATCATGAGGTGACTTAAAATCTAGTGGTGTGAAAAGACTATGATGAATCCTTTAGATCTGAAAACAAGTGGAAGGAAATTTAGTTATTGTTAAAAGTGATTTAGTTTGTCTAATAAAAGGCACTTAAACCCTACTTTCTTAGTCATTTTACTTTTAAGGGATTTGGTTTTTAAATAAAAGAATCGTCTGTTCTCTTCAGTATATATTTTTTTGTGGTCAAACTGTGACAGTGTGACTGCTTATTGTTTTAAAGCAAAACCTAAGATTGTAGACCAAGTTTTCAGGCTTTGATGAAAAAAGAAAATTATGTATTTGTTTTACTAAAATATATTCTTAGTATTACAAAAAGAATGTATGTACTAGGTGTCTGACTTCAGCTTTTGTTAAAACACTTTCTATACTCCTTTTTTACAAAGTTATTGTAAACACATATACCATCATTACAGGATACTACCAGGGGCGTGTCCAGATGGGTGGCCTGAGGTGGCATGGGCGTTGAAATCTGATTGGCCACCCTAGGTACCACCCCAAAATCCAAATCTGTGATTGGCTATTGGCCTTATTAGAGGCGGGACTTAAGTACAAATCAACTATTCTGGCTGTTTTAAACAGGCTAATAGTTGTACTTTCAGATGTAAATAAATAATTTGCTCTTTCAATAAAAATGTTCAAGGAAAAACTTGTGCACATGCATGCAGTTCTAAGTACTTAAAATCATAACTTTGCTCATCTTTGTTTTTGAGTCCCTAGAGAATCAAACTAATATTTATATGTTTTATAAGTTGCCAAATGAAGTTTCTTACAAATCATTAGTGGTGGTAGAAAGGGTGCGTGTGTCTGGTGCCACAGACGTCATTCCACCCCTCTATACGTCACCCTGGATTTGCCCTTTGCTCTCATTGTTAGAGCTTCTAACAGACGTGACAGCTTTGGTGCGACGGTGGAGCTTAGAGCCTACATCGTCTTGTATTTTTAGTTTGATTGTACAGTACAGTGTGTAATTAATATGCTGTGAAATATATTTTTATTGATTTGTCGTTTCTCTTCATCCTTCGTTCTCCTCTCTCTCAGATAGAAGACACCTGTATCAGCATGACATTTTATGGGGAAGGCTACTCAGAGGGTTCAGATCCCACACAGGGTCGACCAAACACCAAGATCTGTACTCAGGTCACAGGAGCAGGTAAAAGTGTTACCATCATGTGTAGCTCAGGGTATGAAGAAGTGACTGAAAAATGGTTTACCTGGGTGTACCCTGCACTACACCACTCGATGTACCTTGAAATGTTATTCATTTATTCAGCTGTTCAAATGCTTGTTCTTGTGTGTGTTTTGGTTTACAGATGGATATCTAATAACAGCCTCTGCTATGGTACAAGCTGCTGTAACTCTGCTGAATGAGCTGCACTCTCTCCCCAGAAGGTTGGTTCAGTCTTTGGTGTTTTTCTTGTGCTCCTTTTAATTTGTCCCTCTCTATCATACATTTTTTTACTTCTCTAAATCTGCCTTTACTGTCATGCTTTTAAGAGCTCTCTATTTCTCTGTCTTGTTGTTAACAGGGGAGGCGTGTACAGCCCAGGAGCTGCCTTCTTTAAAACCAGCCTCATCGAGCGCCTCAGTAACCACAACCTTAAGTTCTCAGTCAGAAACTAACACCACTCGATTTAAGAGTAACCACTGTAAAAGTGAAATCACTAATATTGACTGAAGATGTTCATGATCTGGTACAACATCATCACTAACATTTTAAGTTGAAAGTTGTGATTCATCAGAGCGGTCTGAGCTCAGAACAGAACCACTAAAGCAAGAGGAGGTTTGCTGTTTCACTTTCAAGTCCCCTTCAGAAAACATCTGTTTTTAACTCCTTTTCTCTTTTCTTTCTGTTGAAAAGCAGCAAGTACTTGTATTTTAATCTGGGGGGAATGTAAACATGTTTTCCTATCATCTTTAAGATATCTCACATTGATGCAGCAGCTCTACATCTTTCCAACAAGCTGGCATATTTCACACACTAATCTGTTGACTCTGCATTCTTGAAAATGTGTTAGGTTGGCTTTTTGCGAATCTGATCAACACACTTAGTCAACATGCAAACGTGTACTTTAACATGTAGGAAAACAAGGGCGCCAGTGGCCTAGTGGTTGGTGTTTGCGGCCCATTTGCAGAGGCTGTAGTCCTCCAGGTGGGTGGCCCGGATTCGGGTCTGGCCTTTGGCTCCTTTACTGCATGTAATTTCACTCACTCTCTCTGTCCCTGATTTCCAACTCTATCCACTATCTGTACGATAAGGGCACAAAAAGCCCAAAAACTAATCTTACAAAAACAGCAAAAAAGAAACTTGAGGAGAAACTGAGTAATTAAAACAGAATTATAAAAGAACAGAAACATCTTTCTTTTGTGACTTATGGTAATGCAGAATCCATAATGCAGAACATCTCTGGAATAAGAGATGATGCTTTTACTGCTTTTCAGCATAATTCTGACCTACTGCCAACAGTTTAGAAGTCACATATTATTCTCCTTTATCAACAAGTTTAAATAATTCTCAGAGCTCCTAACAACATGTTTGTGAAGTTTCTTGTTCTAAATCCACTCTGATCCTGTATTTGATCATGTCTATAAACCCCTCTATTTCAGCCCTGCTCAGAACAGACTGTTTCTGTGTCTGTACCTTTAAATGTAAATGAGCTGTGTCTGACCACGCCCCCTCTCTGAAGGGCTCGGGTGTCTCAGGCTTTCTCACACCATGCCCTAATGAAGGCAGACTCAGAGGGCAGAACAAACACCTAGCTGTGGGGGTGTCAGCCACCTGGGGGAGGGGCTACTGGCCTTTGTGACATCATGAAGGAAAATCTCCAAACGGCCTGTTTGAGCACAGATTTTCTGAAAAGTGGAGCAGGCAAAAGACGGAGAGGATGGACTCCTCTTATAATTGGGGGGACAGACTAGGGACACATATTAGTGTTAGAAAAATGTTGTAAAGTGTATTTAGCATAATATTTGACCTTTATTCTATGTATTTATCTGTACACAAAAGTAAAATAGGTTTATTACAGTGAAATGCCCTCAGATTGTTACTATTATGTGGAAACTATTTCAAAATAAAAGGATATTATCTTAAAGTAGGCTGTACATTAAATGTTAACATCAGGATGATGAAAGAAGTTCAAACTAGATCAGAAACAAACACTGGTTGTTTGCACTATTTACTGCACTTGTGTTTAAGAAAGACAAAAATAAACACAGGGTCTGTTTTTAGGAAATGATTCGACCTTGGAAAATGACAAAATACATTTTTGATTTCAGTCAAATTCTACAATTCATTTAGTAGACACTTTTATCCAAAGCGAGGAACATGTGCGAGCCAGTACAACACAAGCAAGGAAGGTTTAAGTCTGATCAAACATACTGGTGCTGACAGGAAGTTCACAGAGACAGAGAACTTTTTTAAAGTTAATGTATCGTCATCAACAACATGGACAGCTGTTCCTGAGAGTCCTTATCAGCATCAAAACCATCAAGATAATGTTCATCCTTTATAGGACCCAAATGGCTCAGGAGACTGAAAGCAGAGTTTTGAAGTATTGACCAACTGAATATTGTCTTTGGTTGTTGTCAGTCTTTTGGTGTGTTGTCAATAATAATATAGAATAAAACCTTATTAAGAGCCAGTTTGAACCAGAGAGTGTAAATATGAACTCCAGGTGCAATGACTCAATCATACAATTTCCTTTATTTGAACTCCCCTGAGATCGACTGTTTACAACTCTTTAGAGAAATCAAACAGTCAGAAATGACAGTCCTTGTGTGATCAAATAAACATTATTATTCTTTTAAATTATTTTTAATCTCAAAAGATAAGACAGTTTGTTCAATAAGCAATGCTTGACTTTGCTGAGTTTGAATATTTAACTCACAGATTCTTCTTCTGAAAGATTGTCTGGTTGTAATCTTAATATTTACAGTCTATGGTTGTAATCCATTGTTTTTGTTTTAGCTCTCAACGACAGATCTACATGATACAAACCACATGTAAAATACTCTGTGGTTGAACTAAACTCTTTTCTGCCACCAGGTGTCAGTGTTTCCATTGCTGCTCGTCGCTGACAAATGTATACACGGCAGGACAGTAGAGGTCACTTGGTGCCTTTCAGGGTGCAGACAGACACGTTGCACAGCCTCACAGAAAAAAGGATTGCGGGTGCACCTCTTTAGTCCGTACTAAAAAAGGGGACGCCATCACAGAGCGTTTGATTTAACATAACAGACGTCTCAGATGTGTCTGCGTCTGTGGATGTCGTGTTTCTAAAGAGCTTGCAGCAATTGTCTGCTTTCACTGTTTCTCCTCGATGTGAGTTATTGTTAGTCTCTTCTGTCTCATCTGCCTCCCTCCCCACCCCCGCTGTCACCACCACTCACATAAAAACACACTGACGAAACATAAACACACAAACAGAGAGCTGATTTTGTGTGCAGTGAAAACACAGAGTCCGCCGACAGCACATGTCAGTGGGGGTATTCTCCTAAAAAAAAGGGCCTAAGTTCAGTGTGATGAGTAGCTGCTGGAGGGACGGGTGAGGGTGGTAACCTTGTGTCAGTGTATAAGAATGGAGAGAGAGGGGGAAATATTGCAGTGGTTTCCCTCTGTGCAGCAGGGAGCAGCCCCACCCTCCTCTCCTCTGCCCCTGTGCATGGCTCCAATCTGCAGATATTCAAGTCATGTCCCTCAGCCCCCCCTTCTCTCTTTGAATCTCTCCGTCCAACCAATGATCTTTTCTGCAACCTCCTGGTCAAGTCAGCATTATAGTCACGACTGTAATCAAGATCAGTACAGACCAAAACCGCCTTGTTGAGTTTAAAAGTCAAAGAAGCCTAATCATCTACCACCAAAAACAGACCTCATCTTCACCCTCTGAATATGTCCACAGAACACCTTTCAACTGAAAAAATACTTAAGGCACAATGTCCTGTTGCTAGAATATTTTGAAAATGGTTTAGCAGATATTGTATGACCGTTTGAAAACTGTAAAACCGTCCAATAATGTAATGTTTGGTTGTGTACCATCAGCAACAGTTTAAACTCCTGCATATAAACTGGTCCCCTACAGGCTGTAAGGGGATATGTAGATCTGTACAGACATTAGCCTCTCCTTGGAGGCAATTACTTTGGGGCGGCTGTGGCTCAGCTGTCAGTCGTCTCTAAACCGGAAGGATCCCCAGCTCCTTCTTCTACATGTCCGATGTGTCCTTGGTCAAGACACTTAACCCCAAGTTGCTCCTGCTGCTTCGTCGGCGGCTGTTAATGTGTATGAAAGGGATCAGCTAATTCTGATGGATCCTTTAGTAGTAGCAGTATCTCAGCCTGTTTGGGAACCGGAGGGTCCAAGTCCCAGTGTTGACCAAAATATGGAAGTTGGTCTGGTAACTGGAGAGGTGCCAGGGCACTATCAGAGCAAGGCACCAAACCCCCAACAGCTCTGGCGCACTCTCATCACTTCTCGACTATTGTAGCAGCCTCTTTAATACATCCAAAAATGTATTAATAGACTCTAGTTGGTACAGAACTTTAACCTTTAACCAGAAAGCGTGACCACTTTACTCATATTTTAACATCTCTACACTGGCTCCCTGTGTGATTTAGAATTGATTTCAAGATTTTACTGATTACTTTTAAAGCTCTCCATGGCCTTTCTCCCAGTTACATATTAGACCTTTTACTACCATATGAGATCGTCCAGCAGAGGTCTTTTGGTCTTTCCAAATTCCAAAATAAAAACTAAAGGGGATAGAGCGTTTACTGCAAGGGCTCCAAAACTGTGGAACGACCTGCCCGAGGAGATCAGGTCAGCCGAATCAGTCATCTATTTTGAGTTCCTGTTTAAGTCAAGCTTTGAATTTTAATTCCTTTAAAATAATTGTATGTCTTTTATAATTATTTAAATGTATTTTCATGTCTTAAAGTGTTTGATATTTCTTTACCTTTGTCTTGTTTATTATTATATGAACTCCTATATTTTTACATTGTTTTTGCTGTCCTTGTAAAGCACTTTGTAACTTGATTTTGAAAAGTCCTCTATAAATAAATGTTATTAAAAATATTATCATAACACTGACATCTCTCCATTAATGTCCACAGGTCCTGTTTGTGCATGTGTGTGAGAAGCATGCCTCTCTATAACAGAACCAGAGTTTCACTCAGGGATTAATATGTGAAAAAAAATCAAATAAAATTACATGCAGGCTCTGCCTTCAGTGTATCTATGTGTAGGCGTGACGTGCAGTGTACAAAGTGATTTGTGTAGTCAGAAGACTAGAAAAGCTTCATACATGCTCAGTCCATTTACAGTAGTTACAGCCGCCAAACATCCTGTGATGTGAATAATCATGTGGGGAAAATAAATTCCCTGAATGAGTTCAGTGTAGTGATGTGTTGTTGACTCCCCCTCAGGGGTCTTACATGCTCTCACATATTTTCTGCTTCTGTGGCGGTGTCATACTGAATTTTGCTTCATGACCAGTGTGTGGGTCATAAATATATCTTCTGTCAGAATCCAGAAGCAGCGTAGCACGGAGAGCTGTTGTGAATCTTTCATTGTGTTTCTCTTTCATTCTGTCTCGGTTTCTCTATGGCCTCTTTTCTCTCCCTCTCTCCTGCGAGACGTTTTGTTTGTTTACCCCTTTACTCTTCACGCTCACATAACAAAACATACAGTAGCATTTCATCACATTCTTCTCCTCCTTTTTACATCACTTTCCTCTTTTCCACTCGGCCCCATCATGCTGTAAACGCAGGGGCAGATTGTTTTGCTTTTCTTCTGTGACCTCTGACCCTCTCCTCTCCCTCTCCACATATGACCCTAATTTCAGATGCTTGCCCTTAAAGGGGAATGCCAGCTCTACAGATATGTTTTTGACATACTGTGAGGAGGTTTAGTTTCCAATCAGAAGGATGATAGAGAGAAATGGATGGAGTCAAACATAAGGTTCAGTCCCGTCTACCACCCAAATCGCTTTTGAACGATTCCTTGGGCAAGGATGCGGATGAATAATTATATATAATGATTGCACATGCAGTCTTTGTACCTTTCAGTGAAGAGATTTAAAAATAGATCTATGCACAGAATCATGATGACGCCTCTTCTGTTAATGTGTCTGTGTGTGTGTGTATTTATTCATGTGTGTGTGGTGGAGGAGGTGGTTGTTGTTGTTTTCTGCAGACTCTATCTGCTGACTCCAACAGAACTGAGTCCAAGACTGTGTCAGCAACAGACAGAGCGAGCGAGAGAGAGAGAGAGAGAGATGGTCTGCAGATAAGTCAGAGCAGGAGTTGCTGGAGCTTGCGGGTTTGCCTGGGGAAAGAAACCTTATGTGCATTTTGCAAACACACACACATTGAAGTCACCTTCAGGACGGAGAAGCCACAGTGACAGTTTATAACATCCACAGCCGTGCCAATGACACCACATTCACTTGTCTTAGACACATGTAATCTTTATTACACACACAAACACACACACACCAATACAGTCATCTGTATCTGAGATCTTCCACAGCCTTCGTCTTCTGTTGGCGACTTTGGTTCTTTGATTATTTTTTATTTTGTCTTTAAATCTTGTTTAGTCCCTGCAGGCTTTAATCTCCCTGAGCTTTCTTTTTTAGTAATAACCCTTTAAATGTTTCAAAATAAGAACAGCAGTATTTAAATGCTTTTTATTTTTACATGCTTTTTATTTAAATGCTTATTTACTCCAGCACTTCCCTTTTCCAGATCACTTGGGAGATTACGTCATTGACTTTTTGCTCAGTCGGATTGATTGAGATGTCAAATTGTAGAGAGGCACATGATGAGGAGTTAGTGGACATGATGTCTTCGCTGAGGCTGTCCCAAATGAGGGAGTATGTCTTGACGCTCTCGTCGTCGCTGGTGTAGAGGACGAGGGCTGGGGACGACTTCATCCTCAGAGAGGTCTTTACAGTACATCAGATCATCGTCCAGGATGTCTTCAATGTCAGGGCTCACAGGAGAGCTGGAGACGTCCGACATGTTGACGTCTTTTTGTCCAGAAATCTGTCACAGAAACACAAACAGCAGACGTGTTTAAACCTTTAGACACAAAGAAAAGTACTTCAAAACTCTTTGATAATCTAAAACAAGTCTAATCCCAAAATCTACTGATCAGAACTTTAAACTAGTCTTGTATTTTAATTAATCGCCCAACACAAGACTTTATGCAATCCCTGAAGAACATGTTTAATATCACAAAAATAAGTCAAATGGTACATCTCATATCTGAAACATTTGCATGAGGACCTTTGAGACTTTTCCAACAGTTAAATTAAACAGGAGTTTCACATGCGATGGATTTACTTTATGAGCATTTCTGAGTTTTGAACCTTGACTTTGTTCAGATTTCTGTTTGTTCAGAGTCTGTTTGACACCTGAACAGAGTCCACCTGTCCTCTCACTGAAACTGCTGAAGCTGCTCCACCTAAAAAACTTCACCACATCTTTAAAATGTTTTAACATCAAAACTTAAACTGATTCAGTGTTTGAGTTTGTGTTCAGTGCAGACTCTTACCTGTCTCTGTGCAGACATCCTCAAGTAGAGCAGGTTTCCCCTCCTAACGACGTTATCGATGTTATCAATGTTGTCGACGTTATCGATGTTATCAATGTTGTCGACGTTATCGATGTTGTTGATGTGATCGATTCTTTGTTGTTCAGTTTCTCTCTCTCTCTCTCTCTCTCACTCTCTTGTGTGTGGTAAGTGTCTATCTCTACCTATCTCTAGCTTCCTGAACTGGAGCTTGGACTCATAGTTGTTGTAGGTACAAGACCTTTAAGTCCTCCTTCGGTTACAAAATAAGTGCTGTCTTGCAAGAACTTTTCTGTACCTGTGGGATGGTCGGTGGTTTCAGGGTCTACTGATGACGTTGTGGAGCTTCCTGAACTGGAGCTGATGGGCAAGATGTTTAAAAGAGTAAGTTTCTTGTTTACTTTGGAAGTTAAACAACAATTAAATATAAACATCAAACACCAAATTATCAACTTAGTTGCATTACAGATAACATATGACACTTTACATGACATGCCATTTTTATGCACTCACCATGAAATACAATTCCTGTTTTTTTCTCTGCACAATGCTTTTTTAACATGTGGTCAACATGAAAAATACTGCAAAGTGATTTGGGGCGTGTGGGACTACATAACTAGCTGAATCTGGGTGCTAATCAAGGCGCAAAGAGGTGGCATTAAGTCATCTGTGTTTTGGGCGATCAGTGTGTTAGCTCTCATTCCCCTTAAGAGTTGGGTGCCCCAGCAGGCTCGAACTGACTGTGCTGTGGGAGAAGTGGTTCAAGGCAAAAACCACCATGGTTGCTAACTGGAGCGCAAGTTTGCTAGCCCTCTTCACACATTCACAAAACTTCCAAAGATGTCCTTACATTTTTTAGGTTAGCTGAATGTTTCACCCTGACTGTATCTGGCATTTCTCTTGCTAGCCCCCCAGGTACAACTTTTGCAAGCTGAAGTGTGAACGTACCTGGAAATACTAGTTTCTTAGTAATGGATGAAAAAAATGTATTCTACTTCCATTTTTAAAATCTGTAGGTGTATTTTTTGTTTGCAGAGCAGATTCATGTGACATAGACTGCACAGAGTGTACATAAGTTTTAAATGAAAACAAAGTTATTCAATTCAGTCAAACAAAAACTCACCTTCTATGACAACGATAGGAAACATACCAGATGAATCTGGAGACAAAGCCCTGCCATATCCACACTTGTACATTCCTGTGTCAGACTTGGTCAACTGTTGGATGATCAAATTTAGTCCATATCCAGATCCTTGATATTCAGTGCTGTATCTGCCTTTCGTAGTTTTGTTTTCTTCTGTTTCAATGAGAATGTCTTCAGAACCCCTGCAGAAGAACTTCCACGCTCCATAGACATTCATACTGCATACGTACCTGACAGCTTCTCCTACGACATATGTACGGATCACACCTAAGATTCCATCCAACAGAGATTCTGAAAAGATGAGTGACCCTTAGTAACATGCTCAGTCATAATGCACACTGGGAGTTACCCAGTTCAACACCATCTGTGACTGTTGTTTAAGTTGTTCACACTTTCATTATAGGTTGATGAATGAAAATATCCTGAATGGGTTAAAGCTAGTTCCACTTTTTGGTAATTATCTTTGTATATTCCCCTCCCCCATCTCCATAGACGCGACACACACAGATAACCTAAACATTTAGCGCTAATGAATGAAGCAAAGTTGGCTCAATTTCAGGTGTGAGACGTATGTATGGAATTATTTTCGATTTCCCAACGATCACGTTCTGCACCAATCAGTGTACATCTCTTATTCTGTCCTCAATGTGTGTGTTTGTACACAAATTGACAGATAGCTAACAGACTTCAAGATAAATCAGAGGCTGCGGTAAATTTGAAATGCTCTTTACTGTTGTCGTCATTCTCATGCAGGTTCTGTCATTTTAAAACTGAAAAGATACAAAATAAAGCAAGCACCAATTACAGGATGTGTACAAAGATTTGTAAGTGCTGAATGTAACATAAAAACATTTTGCATATAATGCACAAAAATATGCACAGCTTAATACAAAAATATCTCTGTCAGTGTAAATGTAAAGCTAACAAAATCATCACAACATAAAGCACCAATGAAATGCATTGCTAGCTTTAACATTAGCATTTTTAGCTTGTAAATTATCTTGAAATGATAAAGAATGCATCAAAATATAAAAAAGCAGTTTGTGAGTAGGAATACAAAGAACTGCACTTGCAAATAAACAAGGGATGCTTTCCAAGGCACCAACGAGGGAAGGAAAGAAAACGCTGGCCTGAGCTACAGGCCGACCACACGGAGTCACATGACTTAAACTGACCAACTGGAAAATATAGCGAAAAATAAAGAGCAAAAATGAAACTTTCCTGCTATACATGACTATGTTCTTAGATTTAGATGGATATAGATCTGTTATAGTGTTGATCCCTTAAATACAGTTATCATTAGAGGATACAGTCAGTGGATATGTTCATATTGAAGACGAAGAAACAATTATTGCCTGAAAGTATGAAAGTGCTCATGATGGATTAAGCTGGATCTTTGTAATAAAGCAATGAGTAAGGTCTTTTACCTGCTTTTTGTAACATAACAATGAGTAAGGTCTTTTACCTGCTTTTTGTAAAGTGTCTCGAGATAACACTTGTTATGAGTTGACACTATACAAATAAAATTTGATTGATTGATTGATTGATTTTGAAATTCAGTCTGTCATCTTTACACAGGTTTTACACATTTTTAGTTAACTGAATCATCTGTAGTGTCGACATATGGGTTGCCTGCACTGATTCACGATGATAAAGAACACAGTCTGTAAGGATACACAAATGCAAAAGTCATCAAATAGTGATCATGGTCTTTTTGGTTTTTTTCAGGGTTTGTTTTTGTCTTTCTATATACTGTACATACTGTACATCAAGGAGTGTGAGCCCTTGAACGTCCAACAGGGTCATTTTGTTCAGGCTAACTGGACTACAGTTATTCTTTACAGTCAACCCTTTCTGGATTACAGCACAAAGTTCAAAACAGTGTTTGTCACACAAAGTATTCTTTGCTGATTCTATTCTTTTGTTATGTCATGGTAATGTGAAGCTAAGCAGAAATGAACATGCTTCTATCTCTGCACAGCCCTGCTTTAGGATGACAGATCTGTTTCTATCAAGAGATCAGCTCATCATAACCTGCTAACATTTGTCTTCTTAAGGAGTTCCCTATAGTCACGCTCAGGGCAAGCAAATAGGACGCTGACCTTTAACCCTGTAAGATCCATGATGCAAAGGTACATCATTATGTTTAGCTATTATAAAATAAAATCAGTTTATATGTTCTTCTTAACACACAAACACTGTCAGCTAGTGTTTACATTTACCTTCACAATAGGATTGAAAATGATATTTGTTTTCAGGGCATGAATTTACACACCCTGCAAACTTTACAAAAATATATATACCTGTTTTTAGATAGACTGTATTAGTCAGGATTAATGGTATGTCTTAAATGTAAGAATTAGTCGTACATTAAAATAAATTATTCTTAATTTAAGCTTGTTATATCTGTTATAAGTGTAAAAGACTGGACTCTACTGGTATTTTACTGTTTGTGTTTTCCTCTTTATAAAAAAAACTGTGCAGAAGATTTAATGATTTTACCATACTTATTTATTTCTACATTTATTTATTTACACATTTACTCATTTCTACATTTATTTATTAGTTTATTTTGAGTATGCCATTAGATAGTATAACTAACTCACAGTTCTCAAGCTGGTCAGCAACTTCCCGCAGCAGGTCTGCCAGCGGTCTCCCGGTTGAAGCCATGCTAGTCTGCTTAATGTCAACAGGAAGTCTCACTAAGAATAGATCTGACTGGATCGCTCAGTTGACCAATCCTGAATGAGACTGACGTTAGTCCCTCCTACCTCATTAGCATACGGACACTGAAATGTAGAAATAAATAAATGTAGAAATGAGTAAATGTGAAAATAAATAAATGTAGAAATAAATAAATGTGGAAATAAATAAATGTGGAAATAAATTTAAGACATTTAATTATTTATGTCCCATTTATTTACCAGTTTTTATTTATTTATTCACGCATTTAATTATTTATTTATTAATTATTTTATTTATTTATTCCAGTATTTATTTATACATTTATTTATTTATACTTCTGTCAGATCTCATCCTCCATACGAAGGTGTTCTCACCTTTGATGTGGATATCCTGGCAGTGTTTTTTTTTGAGGGACGATTCAACCGCCATCCAGGTCTTTGCTGCTTGGGGGTGCTGTCGTCTCATCTGGATGCTGATCTGCAGATAATGTGTTGTTCCAAAGGGCGGTATGAAGCACATATGGAGTCTAACTGAAAGGATTTTTATTATTATTTGCACCTTTATTCACTCTCAGATACTTCGGAAGAGGTATTTTTTATTTAAAGTGTATACATATTTCATATATGTGAACAGGAAAAGAACTGTAATCAAACCTCTTAAATACATTTCTCTTTTATATCCATACATCGGTGTGTGTGTGTTTGTGTGGACTGGAGGTCTTATTGCTCTTTGAGTAACCTGAACAACTGAAACTCTAGCATTCTGAAACTGTTCATTTAGAGGTCATTTGATATTGATACTTAGAATACTTGATCCAGAGTCTTCTGAATTCTTCAACCTGCAATATGCTCTTTAAGCTTCACAAAATCCATCTCACACTTGACAGAGATTATGTGCTCATTAAAGCAGGACCATGAGATTGTTGTAAGTTAAAGAGATGCTATAATGATTTGTCATCATCTAATTTACTATTATTACACTTTTGTCTGCACATCTATAGGGTCTCACAGTCCATGTTCATAGGGAACTTCTGTGGGTAGACGCACTTACTGCTGTAGTGAGATGTAGTGTAAATTACACTAAATATAAGAAGTATTATTTCATACACCAGCTGAATGAAGAACAGAAGAATAGTTATAGTTTTTACTTTAGTTGTTCTATTCTTCTGCAGAATGTTAATGTCTGTGTCACAAGCCACAGCCGCCCGACATCACTGTGTCTGGAGAATTTGGAGAGGGGGACATTATTGCCATTTAAATAACCCTTGAACCAAGCAACTATTATCCACATGCTCCAAGCCAAGTGCTTCAGATTATCACCAGAACTGTTTCACACTGTTGATTAGTACAAAATATGTAAAATATTAATATAGAAAAATATGTAATTAATATAAATGCCTTTTTAGTTAAAAAATTAAGAGAAAGTAATGAATTACCTTGCGTTTCTTGCAGCTCCGCTCCGTAAATGATTCACATCTCTGCTGTCCTTTCTTCCGGTTAAGCTAGTTAGCAAACATTATCTTATACAGCTAATCCACTGCTTTAGCTAGTTGTTAACATTGGCTGATCTGAGTCGATTTAAAAGATGTGTTGAGGAATTGCTTCCTTAGATAAGTCGACTGGTGTCTAAGGTCATTAATATTAATTAGGAATGTGTTGTTTTACTCTAATTAGAAGATAACTGTTAGTGTTAAGTTGTTAAGTTATGCTAAAACTAGCTCAAAAACATTGAGTGTGTGTATGACTAAAATATGACATGTGAGGACCTATCTTTGAGTCACGTGACTAAGTGTGTGTAGAGTGTGTTTGGTACCAAAACTGACCACAAGTTGGCGTATTGAAGGTGAGCAAAAAATGAAAAAAGCACACACGCACACACACACACACACACACACACACTCCATTTCCAAAAATTGTGATTTTTCAGGACATGTGAGATTTTTGGTTTAGGGGTATTATGGGATGGTCTACAACACTGTAGTAGGCTCGGAAAAATGAGGACCCGAAAAATGTCCTAATTTTTCCAAGAGTCCTCATAGTGTAGGTGTGTAATCTTGTAATCCCGTTACTTGTAAACAAATGCACGCACACACACACACACACACACACACACACACACACACACACACACACACACACACACACACATAGATACTATAGTATTATATACAGTATATTATATAGCATATTAAATAGTATTTTTTTCTGTTAAAATAATGTTTTGTGTATTGTTTGTATTTGTGTTGTTGTTTCATTCTCAGTTTTCTACAAAGTATCACAGTGTTCATGTTGGAATGAGAGAAATAGTGTTTCAGCATACTCTACTCATGTCCAGATGTTTCCCCAGCTGTAGGAGACCTAAACCAGGAGCTTAAATTAGAGAGAATAGAGAGAATATTGGACGTACATTTGAAGTTGGACAGCAACGTGATTCAGAAAAAAACATGATGTTGCTATGAGTCTACTGAATGTTTTTTTTTTTTTTTAAAGAAACAGCTTGCCAAAAACCAGGGGGGCAAATTCAAGAAAATGTCTCTTATGTGATTTCATCTCTTTAAATTTCTCTAATGTTATATTTGAATGTTTCTCCCCCTGTGATTTGAGTGTATAACCACATCCCTGTATTTTCATGTTGTATTTTTTTTTTGACATTCAGATTCCAACTTTGAAATATCATCTAACATAGACACACACTGAATAACAGAGTTTAGGAGAGACAAAGTGTGCTCTATTGTCAGCTACCCTGTGTTTTCATTACATATATCTATTTCCAGTGGTAAAATGGGATTTAGTATAAAACACAGTCCAGAGTGCTGAATGTGTCTCTGTATCCGCTCTTAGAGGGTCTGAAGCTCTTGCTCTATTTAACTTCTGTATTGAAAGCCCTTTCCCCCCGTGAGGACCCTCCACCAGGAGTCTTTAGCTTCCTGCTGTTGCTACTGTTGTCTGTCTTTCTGTGTGAATGTTACAGAGGGTGTGTCCTGGATGAAGGTTCATCAGAAGGATCAGCTACACCTGGACCTGGTGTAGTCTGCCTACACAGATCTGCTGGTTTCCTTCATTCACTCTCAGATACTTTGGTTCCCTGGCTCTTCGGCATTCTGATTTTGGTTCTATGGCTCTAGTTTTGCTCTGGCTCTGATTCTTGCTCTGGTTTGAAGAATCCATCACTTGACAAAGAAGTATCTTCTGTTTAGCATTCACACATTATTTACATTTTTTTTGTAAATAAATCTATGTTAAAAATCTCCAGCTCAGCTCGTCGCCGTACTTTGTCAAAAGCTATGAGCCGGGCTGTGACTCCGAAAAGACTTAGAGGAAATTAGATATATAGTACATATGTACAACAAACTAGCCAAAGTCAATGTGAGATGATGATGAGCCAGAATGCATTACAGCCACTAAAAACTAAGAAGGATCCACAGTGTTCCTGAGCCCTCCTCTAGTCTCCTTCAAGGGTGTTTTTGTGATTCTGTTGAATAATGGATGAAGCACAGACAGAGAGAGAGAGAGAGAGAGAGGGAGAGACAGACAGAGAGAGGGGGAGAGATAGTCCTCTGGTGACTAAGCCATACTGCAGCATTTGTTTTAACTGATGCTTTGTCTGAACTTGATCCTCTCAACCATGACTCCATCTTTTGAAATGAAACATAATAAATTGACCTGAAAAAGAGAGTCCTAAGCTTCATGTAAAAAGAATATTGCATCAACACAAACTGTCGAGAAGATTCTCAGCATGTCGAAGCAAACCTCCCTTCATATTGTTTGGCCTGGCTAATGATCCCACCCCCTCCTGGTGTTCTTTCCTCCTTAGTCGGTGTAATAAGAAATGGCTCAGGTAGTTACAATTTGACTCCGTGGTGCAAAGCACACCATTAAAATGGTTTGTATTTCACTCACATACGATATGCATTGAACAGGCTGCAGATTATCTCTGAAATGGAGCACTGACCTGCAGACAGACACGCTAGAGCGTCTCATCAAGACACAGCTAGCAAAAGCTGCTCCAGAGTCAACAACCAGCGGTTCTGTAAAAGGACCTTATGTTGTTTTATTCATAGAGTTGTATTCTGAGTAAACTGCAGCGAGCTTCCTGGACATTGGTCAGATCATCTCACAAACTGCAGTTCAGTGAACAGCATCATTTAAGCTATATTTTTTTTTTCTTACGTACCTATTTAATGCGGTGGCTGTGGGTCAGTGGTCGTGGTCGTCTCTCAACCCGAGTGTGGGGAGTTCCATCCGCAGCTGCTGCAGTCACATGTTGAAGTGTACTCGGGCTAGAACCCTGAACGACGGCGGTGTGTGAATGTGTATGAGTTGGATTAGTTCATACTGATGGACACTTCAGCATCCTCTGCCTTCAGTGTGTGCATGTGGTGTGACTCTTCACTTCAGTGTACATTTAACATATGTTTTAATGTTCGCTACATCCTTTACTGTTCTCTTAAATCGACACTGTCGATCATAACATATCAACTGGTGTTACTATTTTTTCATAGTCATGTTAGTGATGGTTGAGTTGATAGCTTATGGGTTTATTTTATAATGAAAGACACTATTTTTACCGTCATCAGAGGTTACGTGATAACCTCCATTCATCCTTCTCTTCTTCAGCATCCATGTGCGCCTGTGTTTCCTCTTTGTCTGGGAGCAAAGTTTCTCAGAACATACTTACTGGTCCAACCCAAACATTTAGTTACACATTAATGCACATTGATGTGGATCATAGACCTTTATCGTAGGATCACTAAACCTGTCGTTCATGGAGTCGTGTTCTTTAAAGTTATTTTGGTTCACAGTGTGACATACAGTATGTGACTACTGGAAGTAACAAGTAACACTTATATTTTTCATTTATCAAACGAATTGAATTGTACTCTGTATCATTTACAAATATGATATATGTAAAATAATTAGTAACTAAAATGTGGATTTTCACAAAGTGGTTGTATAGGAAGCGGTGTCCTGCATTTTGTTGCTTATACTGTATATTCCACCTTTGCAGGATCGGTTATTTTTTTAAACTTTGTTTGGGCTCAAACACTTACAGGAAGAATTTGAAGGCAAATTAATGAAGTGTGGGATTTCTATTTAAATTGTTCTATATTCAGAGTATATTCAGTTTTATTTCACATGTGAGGAAGTTTGTCAAAGAGAGAAACAGAGTAAAAATGTATCGTCGTTCACAATAACATCCTGTTTAAATACATTTGATGTTCTCATGAAGGCCTCTAATGAGGATTGTGTTAACTTAAAAGGAGTATTTTTTATTAATTAAAAAAACTGTAGGGGGGCGCTGGATAGCCCAGAGGTTATGTCACGCGCCCCATGTACAGAAACCATAGCCCTCGTCGCCGTCCGAGTCTGACCTCGGCCCTTTGCTGCATGTCATCCCCCCCGTTCCCTCCTCCCAACATTTCCTCTCTCTTTAGCTGTCCTATACAATAACGGGAAAAAACCATTACATTACAACAAAGCTAACATGTTTAGATGGGATCGATCCCTCTTGTGGTACTCCTGGAGTCTTGATTTTTGTGTGTGTGCACGTGCAAGAGGAGACGTTAGCAGTGCCAGTGACCTGCTAGCAACAAACAACACAAAACAGTAAAAAAATATGACTCGAGTCACATCCAGTTTGGATTCTTTTGGCACCGAGTATGATCTCAGGCTGCAGCGCGTGGTGTGCGGTCAATAATAAATAACATGCATATTAGGAATAACATGGTCTCCTGTGTAAACTGTGTGTTAAGTATCCCTACGCTACTGTATTTGAAATAATAATTCATAATGGTGGTACTTGGATAGCCTAATATTTTCAGTGGTGGAACTCACTGTGAAAAGTTTGAGACATTTACATTTAATCAAATTAGATTTTTTTCTTTAAGAATAATAATTGCACAATGTCCATATAACTCTTAAACTCTTATATCCTGTTGTCCAGCGGTGTATTAATCATAGTTTTTATTAATTAGCAGGGACTGCTCTATGCATGAAGATGATGCATGTTATCAGTAGTTTAGAAGAAACTGCATAAAGGTGGACAGCCTACATGTACATGTCTACAACATTAGCAGTAAGAAAGATTCAAAAAGCCTCTCCACTCCCAGGAGCAATAAAGACAGACACGGATGAGACTAGGGTTTATTACTTTTAATCAATTCAGCTAGCTACAAAATGTCCACCACTTCACACACTGACAGGATACAGAGAGGGAGTCTTTAATATTACATGCGTTGAGGACATCAATCTCACGGTTGAACCTATTGTGTCATTCAGGTTTTAGGTATTGAATCACCGTTCTCTAACTACTCGGCATTTTGGCGATTTGGTGTGCATAGCTCTAAAGTACAGAAGCAACAAAAAAACCCTTTAGAATGTATTTTTGTTTCAGAGTACAGTTACTGTTGTTTTTATACGATCATTATTTTACCAATAACAAACCACACGGGGAGAATAAACTTACAGATACAGTCTTCTTATAAAAGTAAGGTCTCTCAGAAATATGCGTCTTTGCTTTACATTGCAAACGTTTATTTTTCTTTTTTTTAGAGCATCCAAAACCTATGATACAGTACACAACCAGTCCTCATCTTTCAGCACATAGTCAACATCATCATCATCATTTAACTGCATAATCATTTAGAAAACAGGTCTTTTTTTTTTTTCTTTTTTTTGCAATACAACCCCCAAGTCCTCGTAATTCTTCATCCTGAACTCACTTTTTTGATCCCTTTTGCATTATTTTACAACGAGATGGTCACAGTCGGTAAATATATCGAGACAAAAAGAGTGGCACTATTGCAAACTTGCAGGAGTAATGGAACGATCAACTGTGTCCTAATACTGAGCATGCGTTTGTCAATTCGCTACTGCCATGTTATCATTTTTTATATATATTTTTCAGACAGGTTTTATTTATAAGACTAAAATCTACCATTTGTCATGCAGAGAACGCACAATTCACATCACTTGGAATGCAATGTCTAATACAGCTACAGAGAGAGAGTCTAGTTGCACATTGTCTAACAGTAACTCAGTATGATTGCAATGAAGGAAAATGTACCAACGACTGCCTTTTTGATTGTAAGTGCTCTTTGCGTTCCCCGTTCGTCTGCACCGTTTGCTCAGTAAATCTCTACTCGTGTTTTTCCATCCGTCTACTCCCTTTTGTCGTAACAACACCAAAAAAAGGAGCATGACAGTAGCCTAAATGGAATGACACAGTTTTACTAAGACGATACTGAGATACTGAAAAGGAAAAGGAATAAAACAAACAGCTTGTATAGCATTCCTTGTATATACTTGTCATCCAGAGCAGTGTACTTTTAAATATATATATATATATATTATATATGATATAGTTATTATTATATATGATATATATATATATTGATAAAGAGAATAAAAACTTCACAGGTGAGCTAGAGAGCCATCAAGTCAGCACTATATACAACCTTTGGAAAGAATGATATACGGAGTATAAGAAATCATCTTTTTAGGAGGACAATCATCTTGAAAAAGCTCGACAGACGACACACAGAACAACATTTACAATGGGGAGGGGGAGGTGATATGTGCATGTGTGCAAACCTAGAAGGTCAATACCATGATGAAAGCATGTCAGCGCCTGACGACGTGCGGCGCGGGAAGCCCACGCTCGGACACGTCGTGCGCTTAGCCACTGCCCAGCATCTTTGTGGCGCGCTGGTTGGCCTCATCAATCCTGGTCTTGTTGGAATCAGCCTGGGTGGAGGAGAAGAGGACAGAGGAGGAGGAGGTCAGGTTGGTTCTTGTTTTGGTTACATTGTTATACCTCGGTTATGCAGAGCTGTCGTTGCTACCAGTGAACGTTAGAGATAGGACAGTGGACGGTGTCAGAAATTGTGGAGAGAGCGAGAATGGGAAATAACATGCAGGAAAGGAGCCACAGGTCGGACCCCAATCCGGGCCGTCCGCCTGGAGGACCACTGAGTCAGCACATAACTGACTCATTGCATGATGGGATATGATTACTTTTTCCTTTTAATATATATGATTAAACTAAATCTTGTTCTTGTCATCATGGTCCATACCTTCTCCATGATCCTGTCGATCTGGCGATTCTGGGTGTCGATCTCGTTGCCCATGTCCAGAGCCATGTGGCGCAGGTTACCAATGATGCCGCCCACCTGCTCCAGGTTCTCGTCCATCTCATTTTCCCGAGCATCATCTGTTACCCTAAACACACACAAACACACACAAGGTCAGATTTAAATACTGTGACCAGGCCACACACGCCACATGTTGCCACTTTGACCAGGTTCAGGGAGGTGACGCCTGCTCCCTGTGCAGCCGTCTCTTCCATATTTCCCCTCTGGTATCTCTGTGTCTGGGTCTGACCTCAGACCAGGCATCTGGACACTATGAAGACCCTCAGCATCAGAGTTTACATTCTATTTTTGAACTGTATTTGAGGCTCCAGCTCGAACTTCGAAACGCTCAACATCTGATTTACAATTTTTAAATTGTTATATAAAAAGTTTATGTAGGAGAAAAATTGAATGATGAATCTGTTTTCATGATAAACTGGGCAGCAGTGCTAACTTTAATATCAAGCACGATATCTCCAGATTTTCAGGACTGGCCCAGTTCATTTAAAAGAGCAAAATGACCTCTGAAAACCATTTTGTGTTCACTGGAAAGAATATTGATTATGAGATAAATCTAGTCCCTCATCACAGAGATTCAATACTGGTACGTGACTGAAATACAAAATAGAATAAAACTCAGCTCATATTGGGCGACTTAAAACTTAATAAGAGAAAACCTGAATGTGATTGTTTTAAAACGACACAGCACCTAGAAATGATGAACAATAATGTCTGTTAACACGTTCTACTGTAAGCTTAACGATATCAAGCTGAAATGTTAACTCTCATCAAGTGTCAAGACATCAACATCAATACCATTTTGGCTTCAATCTACATTTTGCAATGTATGATGTGAAGGCTCAAGCAGGTTGTTGCCCTCGGCACATTCACCGGTCTAAATCTGTTGAGACTAGGGCAGTCAAACGATTACATTTGTTAAAATCTCAAGAAATCGCTTCAATAGTTAATGGTGATTATTCCCATGTTTGAAATTCCATTATTTTCCATAAGAAAATACAAAATGTATTTTGAGTTTTTGTACTGTCTTAACCTGAGAGTACCTGTTTGAATTCAAACCTGCTTTTATTTTGAAATAAAGTAAGGATCTTCTTGTAGATCACTTACCAACAGAAAAAGAAACTCTTTTCGGATCACAAACTGAAGTCAAAACGCTCAAATGAACGGTATCAAAGGTAAATGTTTGATGTCATTAAGGTGGATATCACTTTGGACATCTGAACTGTATGAGAGTTTTTGTGAAATGAGACATTCAAAGATGCAGCAGTGTCGTTCTTATCCTGTGACTACAGGGAGACACTGAGGAGGCTTATCTATGGTGGGCCTAAGGGGACAAAATAACATACCAATAACCTTGATGAAAAGATGAATTAATTAATTCCAGACTTTAATTAATCCTGATTTATGCTGACAGCCCTAGTTGAGACTCAATCCTGCTGTGCACCCTTCACTTCAGTGAGGAATAATACTGATGTATGAGACATAAAGATAAGTGCCATGGAATGAATTACACTCTTGACCTCTTTTCCTCATTTCCACTGAACTTCAGCTACATTGTCCTTTACACCTACCCAGCAGACGTTAAGCCGTGCATTAAGAGACTCTTTGTTTTATGTGAAGATCATTTTTCAGATGTCATTTGTGAATCAAATTATTTTACACTAGCAACACTTGACGCACTGTGAAGCAATATTACCATCAAGGTAGAACTTGAGCTTAATGTTGTTGTTTTCTGTGATAACTTTCTCACATTTGATGACTGGAGCTAAACAATGAAGCTGAAGCTGATGTTGTAGGTTTTTATGAAGTAAATGCTCATGAAAAATGTTGGTGTGCAGCAGATTATTTCTTTAAAAAAAATGTTGGTGTTGGAAAAATAAGAAGATGCATCATCAAGTGTAGAGATCGATCCTCTGGAGAGAACCTCGACACAAATAAGGAAAAAAAGTATTTCCTATCCTGACTTATTGTTTTGTTTGACATCATCTTTTTTAACATCTTGTTAAACTTCTAAATCCTATTTGTTTTGCAGGCTTTCTGATCAAAATCTTTATTATCCTCTCCACAAAATAAAAACTTAAATAAGACTGATCACTTGGTGTGGGGTTATTTTCTTCAAATTAAAAAAAAAATAAAAATGCTGTTTTAATGTTTAAAAGAAAAACTACAGACAAAGTCATCATCAGAGTTTTGGGGATACAGATTGCATCTACATCCTTCAGCCAAGGTTAACCAACCTCCTCCTTTCTTTCTCCTTTGTGTGTCCCTTTATGACGCTCTCTCACCCCAACACGTCCGAACCATCTCCACATGTACACTAATATTCCTCTGAACACAAATCCCTTTCTGTCTATCTGTGCATGCTTTAACATCCCGTCACATCAGCCCCTGCTCCTTCTTTCTTTCTTTCTAGTCCATTGTTTACCTCTGAGTGTCTCAATGCAGAAAGCCTCTCATACCTGCGGATGAAGCCTCCACTGATGGCCATCTGTTCGCGCTCATCGACCACGCGGGCGGGCTGGCTGGCCACCACGCCATCTTGGTTGTTCCCCCAGGCCTTGCTGGCTCCGCTCTTCATCCTGGCCGTCGACAGCGAGGGTGAGGATGAGGAGGAAAGTTACTCAACAGTCGACTGAACGCTTCATGATTCACCTCAACCAAGGCTGGCTTCCCATTAGTCAAGTCTACAGAGAGAGCCTTGGATTTGAGGTTCAGTATGTGACGTGACCAGCTGACACAGAGGTGTTGTTTGGCTTCATGCATCCAGCACATAAATATATGGTGGGGACTAGACTAAGTCAAGCAAAGCATAGCAGGCACAGACTGGTTGGTAGACTGGGTTTGGTAAGTTAGGACTCATTCTGTTGTTACACAATAGCAATGTGTGTTATGTTATATCTTATATAACATACTACTCAGGCACAAGTCACATCTGTCTGTTTGGTAATCTAGGCATGCATTATGACTCAGAAAGAGGGAAATACCCCCTTTATACTCTTTACACCATCCTCCTGCCGTTTTTAGTGTGGTGACTATGATAAACCGTACCCCACTCCCACAGGTAAATGTCCCAGTGTGACAGAAAACAGAGAAGAGACGAGCTTTTGTGCAGACACACCAAACATAGAGTGTACAGGACTGAAACATTGTTAGGAGGGACGACGGTCAACGTGGAGAACAAACTGCCAAATGACAAAAGGAAACAAAACAAAAACAAGAAACTGGAGTGAGCTTACAGAGAATAACAACTGTTTTAACACCCGCACCTCTAACCCCCACCCTTTGCTTTGAGCTCTTTGAATATCGACGGCTAAAATCCAGGCACAGAATCCTGGACAGTCGGGGATGTCAGTGAGGCGGAGGAGTGAGGAGTGTGCTCAGAATGTCGACACATCGCGTGGGTTCATCTGTATCTGCTTCCGTCTTAAGAAATAATAAAGCTAAGCTAAAAACAAAAAGGAAACCACATCCCCTCTGAAGGGTGTCGAATGTGTCGCCTCAGTTTGCCCGGAAGATTCAACATCGGATTTGGCACAAGAGAGTCAGGACAGAGTAAAAGTTTGTTAAAATGTTTGATTCAGTTAGTTAGTGTTTCTTTATATTTGTGTCTCCATGATTTAAGGCACTTCATACGGTTGGCCAACAAAAGTGATATTCCTGAGGAGTCTATTTCATTGCAATACAAAGTTCATCTACATCCATTCAACAACATCCAGTCATTTCTTCGCTTACTTTAAAGCGACCGTTGTTGTTTTTTGTATAACCAGGGAGTGCTGTGCGGATGTATTTTAGCTGTATCAGGGATGGCGATTGCTCAGCCTCCTACACTGCTTTATTAATAGAAATGGATTGAGGCAAGGCTATGCTTGGCTCCCTGTCCCTGCTGACACACACCGATGTGGTAAACATTCATGCTGCCCTTGTCTGAGTCTGTCCTTTTTCTTCCTCGTTTGTTTCCCGTCTCAGCTTTTCCTCTCCTCTCCTCTTGCTTCCCTGCAGTCTCAGGATGGATAAAATGCTCTTATCTAATCAGCTTTGATGCTGAAATAAGATGATATAAGATATTATGAGTATTGCCGACAGCTACCAGTGGCCAACAGAATCCAAAGGCATTAAGCACTAAAACTTCAGTCAGCTATTTCTGACACACAGCGAGCATGTTGAAAGGATTTTAAAAAAAAGTCCTAGTTCATGTGATGATTTAAGTGTCACTCTATGAGCGTCGAAGAGAAATACGCCCTTTGTCTTTCTAGCGTCCATCTACGTGTGCGTTCACTTCAACTTCCCAGCAGGCTTTCATGCCACTATCTGATATGGCTGACCTACATGTGAGTGAGTTCCCCCCCGGGAGAGGCAGCTTAGCGAACAGTAATGTTGAAACAGCCAGTGCCAGATAAAAGGGAATTTAGCACAGCGCTCTGCAGGAGAGGTGGCACTGCAGAGACACTGCAGCAGAAGCAAAGGGAAAACAAGGCAGCAGTGGGCTGGATCGCCACACAGAGCCATGTAGAGACAAGGGTACCACGCGGTACATGCGCAGTGGCATGATGTACCCATTTGGCAGAACCAACATGTCGACATAAGCCCTGAAAATATCTCACTGCGCATGTGTCTTAACCTAGATTCCAGCTCCCAGGAACGACTAAGATCACTCCGGTTTTTCTCCCTTTTGCTCTAAACGTGTCATACTGTGTCATTTTTAACTCCTAGTGATGTGGCTTGTGGCTGCCTTTCTTTCTTTCTTTTACCACAATGAACTTCTGTTTTAAGTGTCTGTTTTGTTTCCAGACATTAACGCATTTAAGAAAAGACTCTCTCCTGTTTAATCCCATTTTACCAGAAAGAAAATATATCACAGGCTCTGAACTGCTTGTTGTAAAAAAACAGACTAAAAAAACAGATTTGTTAATCATCACTATTAACATCATCAATATCACTGTCACTGTTAATATAGCAGCATCATCATACGTAGCAATCCTGTTATGAGTTGCATTTTCATGCATGCATGAGCATTCAAAGGGTCATGCTCGTCATTCCATATCATTGGCACTTTCTGGTTCGAAATGGTGGGGGAGA
This sequence comes from Labrus mixtus, assembly GCF_963584025.1. NCBI lineage: Eukaryota > Metazoa > Chordata > Actinopteri > Labriformes > Labridae > Labrus > Labrus mixtus. Next base: position 22,424,250 of record NC_083623.1, read on the forward strand.
GAGGGTGCTGAGGGGGGGAAACAGAAAGGTCTCGTATCCTGCTGAGAGGTGATGATCTACTAATAAAATGTTAGAGCGGTGTGGTTAGAAGTCATGCAGATGAGGAGAAGTGTCAAACAGTTCTTGACCAGGCTGACCCAAAGCATTTTGGTACCAAGGTCATCAAATGTCCAGCAAGAGTCAAAATGTAAAATGATCTAGAGTACCAAGATGCTTCAGGAACCACAGCCCTGCTCTTTAGGTTCATTGATTTTAATCTTGGGGGGGGCCATTTGCATAAAGAATTAAAGAGTGAATCCAATTCCTAGATATATTAGTATCAATTTTACAAGTAAGACTTCTACAATGGCTGCATGTACTGCAGAAGACTCCCGTTATAAAGGTCTTTGGGGGAAGTGAAAGCTCAGAGAATAGGGCACTTGGAGAGTGGCACTTGGCAGAAGAGTATTAAGAGAGGCACTTATAGATGAACCATGGCCTCTGCTGAGTGAAGAAGAGCTTATGTGAAGGACTGGACCTTTTGAGGATGGCTTTATCGGATTTGGGTCTTGCCAATCTATATGCACATGTCTGGTTGGACTGTGCAAAAGCAGCAGCAGCAAAGAGAAAAGTATGTTTGAAGAGCTGTGAAATCTGATTTATTGTATGCCAGGGAAGAACATCTAGAAGAACCCGAGGCTGCTGCATGTACTCGCAGTTATTCGCAGCATGTGTATGCATTGTCTGAGTTTCCATCAAAGTTGAACTGAAATTTAAATTATCTTTGTGATTAAAGAATCTCATCTCAATGTCATGTAAACATTGTAGATACCAATTGTACTGTAGTGATGGCACCATTAAAGTTCTCCTGATGGGGAATAAACATTTGCTTCTGACTGATAATGTCAGTACTAGTTGGTTCAGCTTCTTTGGGTACAAAAATAGGTTGTATTGGGCCGTTCCAACAGCCACACAAGCACCAGATGCTTGGCTAGCGTATTAACCAGTGCTTAGTTGCAGGTGTGCCTTGGACGAATTTGTTGTGTGAGTTTTGACACAGTTGTCCTATGCTAAGTTTGGACACACTTAAGTTAGCTTGGTATGTTAAATTTAGACACATGAAAGAAAACAAGCTAATGTTGGCTGAACCATCTTTGTTATATTACACAAGTTATACACATCACTGAGTTGGAAGAAATGTCTGGTGGGATCAGTGCTAACATTTGCAAGCTAGGCTAAAATACTAGCATTCTTTGAGCTACAGTAATAAGTCAAGCTTCATCTTATGTATTCTCACAAATGTCAAATGTTTTAACACTTTTAATTGCTAACTTTAAATAAATATATCCAACTCAGTAGTTGCAGTATCATAAAGATAATCTAAATTTCAGCTCGACTATGAGTGTGTGTTTTGTGTGTGGGAGCTTTTAAACAAACATCATGGCCTCCTGTGTCCACCTCGTACAGATATGAAAGGGTAGCTTAGGCTTATTTGAAACTGGAGCAGAGCGGACTATTGGCTGATGGCCATCGTGATGTCACTTCTACCTCCATTACTTTTTGATTCCTCAGATATTTACTCTTATTTTGAATGGCAGGCAGGCAGGCAGGCAAGCAGCACCTACTTGTTACATGGACAGGAGCAAAGACCACAGAATTTCCCTAGATCGTTCAAATTCTTTTCTGCATCCTTCATGTCCTTATTGATTTGGTCCATTCCCTCCTCGATGCGCTCCAGTTGCTCTGATTAAACACAAGTCATTTATCCCCCACAGAACGAAGCACGAAGAGAGAGAAGAAGAAAGAGGAGAGGAAGAAGAGAGAGAGATAAAGAAAGGACAAAGGAGATAAGACAACAACTTCAGACACTCACTGTGACGAAAGAAAGTAAAACAAAAAAGAAAAAAAAAAGAGGAAAAACTGGACGCCACCACATATGTAAAGAACCTTTGGGGCACGTTGTCAGTACCTACTTGTTACATGGACATATGAAAAGCCCACAGCATTTCCCTAAATCTTTTAAATTTTTCTCGGCTTCCTTCATGTCTTGGTTGATATGGTTCATGCCATCTTCAACACGATCGAGTTGCTCTGGTCAGGACAAAGGGATGACAGTAGTGGAATGAATTTCATTGACTGATTGACAGAAATATGAGTTATGATGAGCAGTAAGTGAGTCAGATTTATACTCTGTTATGTATGTGCATTGTGCATAAGAATTGGAGATTAAGACCAAACTAAGTGTTTCTTGAGTGCGTTGGTTTGGTGGAATAATCTATAATGTTTGCACACATTTTTTTTTACATTTGTTTATAAATTACCGGCTGGGAATCAGATAACAAGATTTATTTTTATACTCACATCTGTTTTCTCAAAAAGAAGCTAGAGCAAGACTTAATAACCTTCGTAGAGAGCAATGATAGTGATTAGCCACTACTCTAAGGTTTTCTGTTATGTGCGGCCTTGGAGGAAGGAAAATGTTTTGGACCGCAAAATGATTCGCATTCTGACTTTAAAAATGTATTATTTTATTATTTCTTAACAACAACGCCATGAGAATCAGTGACAGACATCCTTGCCATGGACAGTGGGCTGCGGCTGATGCTGAAACAAAGCACCGTCACGGCAAGACTTATCCCCAGAATCACCTCCGATTTAGCCTTTTGCATAGAAAAAAGGGCAAGATTTTAAAAAATATAATTCAGATAATAATTTATATGACTATAATAATGATAATGAAAACATTTACTGGACTCCACAGACACACACACGACTACACATATTTAGGATTCAAATTTACATCCACAGGAAGTTTCAATCTGGCTGTGAATGAGCTCAGAGGGAATGGCTTTTTACTCAATTCACCCATTAGATCTGGATAAAACATTTAAATCTATAATCAATCCAATTTTATTATATTACAAAGCTGTGCATTAGCTCAGCTCAGGTTATATAGAGAGAAAAAGACAATTATATTTTATATTGGACATGCACCACAAAGACTGGGAGAACACAGAGTCATCAGTAGAGATGCAATAATTTATGTCCAATCCTGTCAAAGCCTGAGAGATGATCTTCAGAACACCTGACAGGTGTTTTTAGTCTGAGGGATGACCATCAGAACACCTGACAGGACGACCATCAGAACACCTGACAGGACGACCATCAGAACACCTGACAGGACGACCATCAGAACACCTGACAGGTGTATTTAGTCTGAGGGATGACCATCAGAACACCTGACAGGTGTATTTAGTCTGAGGGATGACCATCAGAACACCTGACAGATGTATTTAGTCTGAGGGATGACCATCAGAACACCTGACAGGACGACCATCAGAACACCTGACAGGTGTATTTAGTCTGAGGGATGACCATCAGAACACCTGACAGGACGACCATCAGAACACCTGACAGGTGTATTTAGTCTGAGGGATGACCATCAGAACACCTGACAGGTGTATTTAGTCTGAGGGATGACCATCAGAACACCTGACAGATGTATTTAGTCTGAGGGATGACCATCAGAACACCTGACAGGTGTATTTAGTCTGAGGGATGACCATCAGAACACCTGACAGGTGTATTTAGTCTGAGGGATGACCATCAGAACACCTGACAGATGTATTTAGTCTGAGGGATGACCATCAGAACACCTGACAGATGTATTTAGTCTGAGGGATGACCATCAGAACACCTGACAGGACGACCATCAGAACACCTGACAGATGTATTTAGTCTGAGGGATGACCATCAGAACACCTGAAACAGAAGTTTCCCTTGTGACTCTGTTATCCCAACATGTGAGCCTCATGTGGGCAGGCATGTTATCAAGACGCAGCAAAACCAAGAGAGTAGAATCACATCAGCATCAGAGAGAGAGAGAGAGCGAGAGTGATGGGAAGTGTCAGTAGTAAGTACTAAACCTGTAGCTTTATTACGGTTGCTTTATTGCAGCAGAAGGCGCTGTCCACTGTCTGCACCACTGCTTACACACTGTTCCATGGCGAGACTATTTGTGTCTGTCACTGATTGTCATGGCTTTGTTTTTAATAACAAAAATAATAATAAAAATAATCAAATAAATAAAAGTCACAATCAAATCATCTTGCGAGCCAGCTACTATTCGCGACATGAGACCTCGATTAGATGTTTCTTAGTTTCACAGGGATCTTTTTCACGCAGATTCTTCAAATTGCTTCGTCTAAATTAGCTGGTTCTCCCTTTTCATTCGACTGAAAGCTGGAATGTTCCCAAAGGGGGGAAAGTTACATTCGGTTTAACCAGTGCATTTACCATTGTTTCCGTCTGAACATGAGGTGGGGTGAGGTGACTTCACTTGCGGTTGTGACGGTTGCCTACATGCTCTGCGGTTTGCGCGTAATATCGTGATAATTCATTTTTGTGGTTACCGCGACAGCTCCTAAAGGTATGAGCATGGTGATCACATCCCTCTAAATTAAGAGACCCCTACTATAATGTTGTTCTAAAAACAGTTTGGTATATAACCTTGCTAGATTTTGCGGCCACAATGTCGTTCATGGAATCGGCTTACTTGGCTAAAAACTGCCTGCGTTGCTTTGTTTGGCTTTGCAAATGTTTGAGGAACTGCAGGGACTGTGAGTATAATTGGATTTTGGTTTATGAGCATCAGGGCCTTTGTCATGCTGATGTGGTGGATGGTGTGTCGTTGACTTTTCTGCAGCGCAAAGTATTTTCCATCCTGCTTGTGATTAAATGAAATAAGGTGCAGGCAACGTGTGAAAAGGTGAGGCACAGTTAAAAATGGAAAAAGTAGTTCACTGTCTTTTTCAGATTTGTAAAATCCCTGATTGACATGTGTTTATGCCAATACATTATACTCAACCATGTTAGATCTCTGTTATTAGAGTGAGGTGGAGCAACAGCTTGATCAAGCTGCACTGATTTAAGAATGATTAAGAATAATAATCAGATGCTAAATGTTTTATATTGAACTTCACCAGAAGCACTCTACTGTACCCTTTAGCTGTCTCCAGGTTTGAGCTACAGGCTCTCCTGCCTGTACAAAATCAATAATACAGGGTCAAAGGTCAACCCAGGCTTACAGCCGCCTGTATGACCAGTGAGCCATTGAAATTGGTTTGGGAGTGATGATCCTGTGGTGCAGAATAGCTCTTTGGACACGAGGGATAAGGGGGATAAATGATGGTCACAGGAGGGATAGAGCTTTCATCCCCCTGAGTGAAAAATTTCACTGGTGCAATTAAAGCTCTCTCTTAGAGGATTGGTCAATTGGTTAACATGCCTTCCAGCTAATGGGAGAGCTGAGGGGCTGAGACTCCTCTAGAGTCAAGAGAAGTCTTCCTTTTTATTGTTTCACATCACCAGTCTTACCTGGTTGATGTTGCACATTTTACACCTTTTTATTTGTTTGTTTGTTGGACATGTGGTTATCAAACTGCATCTGACCAGGGATTGTACAAACCTGCATATGGGTTGATAGAAAAGTAATAAAATGTTGTCTCTACCAGCTCAATCGATCGTTTGTCATATCCACCTCTTCTGTTTTTAAACTCCCAGGGCCTGTTCAGCTGTTCTCAGATCTGCTGAGCGTTTACACTTCTAGTATTATTCAAAGGAAACGTCTAATGTAAGCAGAACCATATAATAGGGTGGTATTCCTCATATTATTGGCTCATTAGCTCAAGTGGTGAATATAAATATCTGATGGCATCAAATTTAAGGTCAGTAAGATATGTCACCAACATGATTACACATTGGAATCACTTTAACATCCAATCATTTCCCCACTGTAAATGTGAAGGGGATTAAAGCACAGATAGATCCGAGAACAGCCACCCTGCCTTCAGCTGCCACAGAAGGAACACTTAAACCCAACTTGATTCATCTTGATGTTGAGCTGTAGGTTTTTGGCAATGCAGTGGAGGGCATTAAATAATCCTCTGGAAATATTTTGGCACTTTTATGATATCCTTCTATTGCCCTTGTTAGCAAATGAAAATGAAAAGAAAGCATCTGGCAAATCAAAATTAGTAAGGCAAACAAAAAACAAAAAAAAATGTTAGCCAAAGGAAACAAAGGTTAAAGAAAGCTGAAAGTAAATAAGGCACCTTTCACCAATCAGATAGAGCATGCGTTAAATCAAAACCCAAACAAGGAAACTCAAAGGAAACAAGAACTTGTGAATCAAATGCATTTAAATAAAAACAAGCAACTGCATATGAAACATTTCATCCATTAACAAGTGTTGTCATACCATAAACATATCATCAACAATAATATAAATAATAATGTACCTTGTTGTGCTACTAGTATTTGATATATTCATGGTTTTTGACTTTTACTAAATACAGAAGCATTAAACGAGCTCTGCTAAATGTGAATGTACCTCCGTTTTATTAGCTTTATATAACCACTCAACAGTAGCCCCCTTCTTGCAGACTTACCTCCCTGCTCGTCCAGCATAACCAAAGTCCTGATGCCGGCATCTTTGCTCTATTCCCAGGAGACAGCCAGGTAGAAAGGAGGGATGAGGAGGGGAGAGAACATAAAAGGGAATAGAGGTCAGGAATGAGGCTACAACAGTTTAAGGAATCACTGGCTACTGAAAAATACAAGCTAGCGTACGCAATTTCCCCTTAACCTTTTGCATTTTGACCTTTAACACCAAAACATTTTTTTATGGTGCAGAGTTGCAGTATTATCCTGTGACCCTTCGTTGACTCTCTGATTGGTTCTCTGACCCACCAATCAGAGAGGCCTCTCTCATAGCAACCGTTGCTTGGGCTACTTCTGGTTAGACAAACTTTTGCCCGGGCCAAGTCTTTTCAGTACACTGCAGTAAATAATGACTTCATTTCATTACTAAACATGGAAACATGAAAAGGTGCTTGGGGTGTCTGCAAGAGTGACTCAAGATGTCCACTTCGTAATCCACCAGGTTTTTTTTCCAGTCACATTTAGCACAAAGTGATGTTGCTGTGATTGTCAAATTGTGCAAATACTGTAACTCTCAACTATGTATTAAAGGCCCTGTCACAGACATAGAGGATATTTCAGACCTCTGGCTCCAGAAATGGTCACTGATGGAGTCCAGTAAGTCAGTGGAGATGAGACAGCTAGCAGCCACGGGAGGACAGCTAACGCTAACCATCATCATTAGCATCAAACATCGGTCATATTTTTATAAATGATCACAAGTTTTTTTTGCGGGGAGATTTCAAGTTATCCTCATACACACTACTGTAGTTTTGTCTTTGTTCTTTCACCGAGGTCAAGTTTAGAAAATAATCAAATCAATAAAATACAAATGAGAGTTTATCTAATCGTGCAGCATTTTGAACGGTTTCAAACAAGAGATTTTGACTAACCTAGTAACAGTAACTAAGGAGTGGCTTGACAAAGGGTCAACTGTTAACTGTTCTTTAACATTATTTTTTCTTCTTTGAACTCTAATGACTTAAGACAGAAAGTGAACTTAGGATAACAACTGGACAAGAACTCTGATAACAGATTAGAGAGAATCATTTGAAGTTGGACAAGACGATCACTATTAATCCTGAGCCTGTACATTAAACACAAAGATACAGCCAGCCATTCTTTAACTTTAATTAGCATTAAAAACTCAATGGAGGGGGAATCAGCCCGCCCATTTAGTAGCATGTCATGATCCAAGAAACATTTCCACAACATACTGTAACTCTCCATTATATCCTCAACTGTTTCGCTCAGTATCGGCGATTTGAATTTAGTCCCTTAAACTTTAAAGATAATAAGCTACTGCAAGCTGTTACCCTTTTCTGATAAGCTAATCATGTATATTCTTTGACTTCCATGACCAACTCCACACAAGACAACTATTCATTTTCCAGTTGTTGAAATATTTCCTTAAATATCCAAAGTCAAATAATGTAAGAAGTGTGGAATATAACATTCATAAGTCTACCCATTGGTATCTATATGAGGTCTCATTAATGCCTCTTCCCATCATGATTCTTTTATTCTAATATTTACTTGCCCATCACCAGCACACAGGCTGGTATTGATAAGAAGAGGCAATGGTCATTTGGTCATTACTCTTTAAGCAGGAACAACTCCCAGGGGATTATCAATAATGACAGCAGTGGATACCATTGGGTTTCCATGTACAAATGACACTACTACTAATCCAGGATCCAAACACCCGTTCTGTGTAGGACTCAGCAGATGATAAGACCTTTCAAACATGCACAAGTACCGCGTCTAGCCTCAAATTCAGAGCATGTTTTTCTCACTAAATTTCAAATGAAGCTTTTCCATTGGTGTCGCCTCGGCCCTCACATCTTCATTTCCATTCCTGTCTGACTATAACCCGTCTGAACAGCTGTGCGTGCATGAGTGCAGCAGTAAAGCTATAAGTCATTGATAGGGTTTGTCGGCTGCAGGTGTTGATGCAGTAAAAAGAGGAGATAGGGGATAGCTACACTTGCTTATATGCAACCCCTTTTTCCATTCTGCTCCTTAGAAATTCTGCACTGCCATGCTAAGACGTGACACCTGGTACAGCCTGATAGGGCATAAATAAGATTAGAGTGTGTCAGTGTACAAACACACCATTAAACACACCATCCCCCTCTGCCTTCTCAGCAGTTCGGGAGGAAAGCACAGGAAAGCACAAGAAGGCGAGAAGGGAGCAATAAGGAAACGCTGGTGTATAAATTATTCTGTAATTTTGCACGCCTCAGTCCAAAAGAAATCCCAAAGTGGTTGAAATGTGTCCCTGGGGAAACTCCAAGGACAAATCAAACATGATCCGGTACAGCTTAGGGGACTGTTCAATACAGAATCCTCATTCAAATCAGTTGGAAAGATGAATTAAATTCAGTATTATGACCGCACATCAAATCATGGATTGGACATTGTAGTTGCTATGACATAGATTATAATAGGACAGAGTCATCAAAATATTTTATTTGTACTCTCTGGGAAAAAATCTAATCTTAAAAGTCCTGTATTTCTATGTTATAAAACCTAACATCATTATAATACATAAAATAAATAACACTAAATCAGTTACAGCTAAAAAAAAAGAAAAAAGGCACAGTCACTGCTTCAACACTATTTTTATAGAGGGTATAATAATTGTTCTCTTTTTAAAGCAACGCTAAGTGAAGTGATTTGTTCAGCGATTTCTACCTCTTCAAGTAATCCAAACCTCCCCCTCACATGATTATGTTACTAAACATTTCTTATGATCGTGCTCGATTGAAGAAATCATAAATTCTAATAAAAGGCTGAATGTGATCTACTGCAAACCACTGCTCCTCTTTTTGTGTACAAACTAGGCACATGAACATCTCTTGTGTGATGGTAGGGCGGGGCTACATGGGGAGATATGTCGTCGAATGATCAATATGACCTTGAGATCCGCACACAGCGCTTGCCAGACGCCACAACCCCCCCAGCTGTCCACGCCTTTTCTCTCTCTCCCGTATTCTTCACTCTCCCTTCGATTTTTCCTCTTTTCTCCTCGTCTTTCAGTGTCACTTTATTACAGCATTATTTATTGGCATGAATGTCACATGAACCAATAAAAATCTGTTTAGTCGGTGTGTGTGTGTGTGTGTGTGTGTGTTGGGTTTTAACTCGATCATGCTTGGATGCGTACGTTAATGCAATAATGGTTCATTATAAATTTAATAATAGTTCTTTGCACTAACTAAAACATGACTCAATATATCTGCCTTGTTAATGCACTGTGTGGCTTTTATTTAGAGATAGGACAGTGGATAGAGTCAGAGATCGTGGGGACAGAGAGTGGGGAATGACATGCGGGAAAGCAGCCAAGGTTTGGATTTGAACCAGGGCTGCCGGCTTGGAGGACTTTAGCCTCCGAATATAGGGGGCGCGCACTAACAACCCACGCCACAAGTGCCCCCTGCTTTGCAATATTTTGTTGCCATTTAATATTGTTGAATGTTATGCTGGATGCTGCTTTTTGACTCTGTCTTGGCTGGGCGGCCAGACCTGGGGCGGCTGTGGCCTAGTGGTTGGTGCGTGAGCCCTATCCAGGGAGGCTATAGTCCTCCAAGCACCCAGGTTCGAATTCGACCTGTGGCTCACTCTCTCTCCCTGAATTCCACCACTGTCCTATCTCTACAATAATGGCCCAAAAATAAACCTTTAAAAAAATCACATCACAATTATTCTGACCTGCCTCACAAGACTGATGGATCGAAGAGCAGCACAGTAACAATGTGTGTGTTAAAACTAAATCTTGGATTTGGACTCAGTAGGGTCAGACTAATAAGCTGACAAGTAACTGAACTAAAAGTAGACTGAAGCAGACTGATTCCTCATGCTGTCAGTCTTTATTTTTCTCTAAGCTAACACAGTCTCCTGGCTCGTTCTTTGTAACACTGTTGCTTGTGTGTTGAAGAAGTATCTCTCTGTCCTTTCATTGTCAACACAACACTTTGAAATTCGAAACAATACCAAGTGTTTACCACATATGTTGTTCAGCCTTGTTCCAAGAGGAAATAAGAATCTACTCTTAACCATCTGAATCCTCACATTTTCTGGTACATAGAAAGGCTGATTTACATTTTTAGCACTTCTTAAATATTTATTATATTACAACAATTATGATACTACTCTCACAGATGTAGCTGTACCATCTCACATTCTGCTCTGCTCCTTTGAGACAACCTTCTGTTTTGTATTGTGTGTAGCCACAGAGGTGCTCTTTGTTGTACAATAAGAATACTGGAGACATTGTTGAAGACTGTAATGCATAATGCTGGCTGTCTTGTCATCATGTTTTTTTTTGGGAAGCCAAAGACAATTTTCCTTATTGTGAATAAAAGCAGTTCTATTGTCTTTTATCTTTCAATGAAGGACTTAAAATATCCCCATGATTCACCTGTATGCTAACACTGTGTTCCTAATCTATTTCCCACAGTGACTCCTCTTCTCAAACAGAATTATATCAAAACAGTCAAATCAAAACTACTTTAAACTTAAAAAATGTATCCCCTGCAAAGACCACGGACCACGGTGTCCAAGTTAAAATGAGTCCAAATAAAGAAAAGGGTGCAGTTGTTTGTTAAATGTACAGTGCGTTCATTGCAGTAATTGCTAAATGCTTGTTTTGTTCTCACCTCTTCCACCAGCTGCAGCATACGACGAGTGCTCTCCAGGGACTGTGGAGGAATAAAAGACACGGTTAGTTTTGATACCACTGTGACAAATTCAAACAGCCTACGTTATCACAAAAGAGAAAGAGTTCAGTTTGACATCAAATTTCTTAAAAAAGGAACAGAAACATCTAACTCTGTGAGGTGTGTACAGTCTTTAGTCTTTATACTGTGTCTGGTTATTGAATTGTGTGTAAGTGAGCATGTATCACAGCAAAGTGGAGTCAATTTAACCAATCAGAGGGATACATAATGGATCAATATTTCATGTTTATTGACATGAACTCGACATGAACTCATAAAGACTTACGGTCTGAACTTAAAATATTGAATATGCCCGACTTGTGCTGGGAATTTTAAAAGATAACTCCCTTACTGTCATTAAGGCTCACAGGATTTAAATACAGTCAGTGTTAGATCACCTGTGATTTTCTCAAAATACAGCAGCTTTTAAAAGAAAAACAAGTCCACTCTTATAATAAAGAAAGCTTTGATCCCTCCCCTAGAGTCTGTTAGATGTCTATTATTTGCTGTGTATTGATGGACACGATGCTCTAAGAAGTGTGTTGCTGCACAGCACAGCTTGCTAGCTCAAGCTACTCGGTAGGGACAGCGCTCTGTGATATCTCGTTCTTCTTACAGTGACACAGCTTCGGCCTGCTGTGCTCACTGGGAGCACAGCTGATTCACCGGAGCGGGGAGGAGAAGGGGGGTAGGGTAAGAAATCCAATGTGTTGCTTGATTTGAGCGACCATCTTTGATGTAGCGAGTCCTTTTTCTCTTCTTCATCCTTTTCAGCTCAACGTCTTTCTTTCATATCTCCTTCACTTTTTTTAAATTGTATTTTCCCCCTTGTGTGTCTGATTTCATACATCTATCAATATCTCTAATCTGACAATGCAAAACATATGAGCTGTTTTCCTCTCTAGATCTGAGAGATTTCGTAGGTCAAGTCAAAAGAGAAAAAAAACAGTTATTCTGATGCCGCCATTTTGTGCATATACCCTATGTTCACGCATGTGTGTTTGTGTGTGTGTGAGCGAGTGTTTAATATTCTGCTCAGCTGTGCCAGTGTGAGTCATATGTGAAGCTGGAGGGGTGTGGGTTCATCTGCTCTGGGCCATGGCTGAGACTCTCCCGGTCTCCCGGTCTCTCTCTCAATCTGACTGCTAATGACAATTACACACACACACACACACACACACACACACACACATGCGCTCATAGATGGATTTCAACATGTGAACAAACACACACACTGTGACAATCCCTTCTGTAAATTTTCACACTCATGAGCGTGAAAATTTGTGTCAAACGGAAGATGGTACAATGTAGTAAAATGTAAAGTCAGATGCATGAATAATCTATCTATAATCTATCACCTGCACACACACACACACACACACACACACACACGAATACAGCCACAGCCCTATAGGAACACATTAGCATGATGCTGTTTATTTTCTGTAATAATGTATTTAGTGTCTGAATTACATGTAGTTACATTAAAAATCAGTCTTACTATTATGATATATAATCTCCTGCACATCATGGAAATACAGTTTACATTAAGAATTAATACTCTATATTTATTGAACATATTTGGTTATAGGTAGACATCATACAGAATTGTATTGCCATGTGTTTGTCACGTTAAAGAATTTGAAGAATGTGTAATATTTCAGACTCAGTTATGTTCGTGGGTCTCGTTTCTTCATAACACTGAAAAAAAAGAAACATATGTGCAGCATCACAACATATATCACAGTGATGTAGTGAGCGTGTTCTTCTCACCTCATCGGCCAGCTGGTCGGCACGTTGCTGCATGTCCGACAGCTCATTGCGCATGTCCGCGTCATCTGCCATGGCTGCTAGATGTGGGGGGTGGAGAAGGTCTCCAACAGGGAAGAGAAGATCCTAGTGGGATTTCGGGGAGGGCTGGAAGAGAGAGGAAAAGAGAGAAAGGGCATGAAGCTGGATGCTGCAGTAGAAAGAGCTGACTCCAACGAGGCATGACAAATATCAGGCCAGTGGATAACTGATTACAAGTGGAGACCATTTGAAACATGATAAGTGAGGAGAATTATTACATTTGGGAAGATAACAAAGAGCAACCAAATATGGCATGATGAAAAAAACTTTAACATTAAAGCCACCTGCAATAAAAACCCCACTACGTCATCTATCATTCACCTCTCTGTAGCAATGAGAGGAGTCGGTTTGGAGCAGTAAATAGAGCATTAGAAAAAAAGCACCACTAACAGCAAGAGACAATGTTTACAGGCTCAGATGTTCTGGACCCAAGATTTTAAAGATTAGCCAAAAGGAGCGTGTGCATATCTAATTCCTGTTTATCATCATTATGCATGTGCCCGGTCCAGAGGCCCCTGAGCAAGGTGAAACTTTTCACCCGAACAACAAGCTTCCAGTCTGAATAACAGCAGCTCAAAGGAAAAGGCGAGACAAATACAGTCCTGAGGGGTTAGAAAGAAAATAGCCAAAGAAAGAGCCTGGATTGCAACAAAGAGGCCCAATGAAATAGGATCTCATTTAAGAGGGTCTACAATGAACATAAAAATAAAAGCAAGACGCAGACTGGGAGCTACTGTCTCTGTTTACCGTCACAGGCGGTATAATGGAGGATTAAGAAGCCACCGCAGCAGGAGTTTGTCGAGGAATCAATGGAAAGAGAGCAGGCGACTGATGTGTGCAGAGGAATGCTGCAGTCTCAGACAGGGTTGACTGGGATTTTGGAGGATTAGCCACAGAGAGACATAAACAGCCTGTTAGTCCTGTAGCTTTGATCCTTTCCTCTCCTCTGTCGGTCATAAGAGGCTGGCATCACAAGCCAAACTCTTGGATATCTGCAGATGTAGGATTACTGGGGGAGCTAACTGTAAAGCTGATCATGAAACATCTCGTCATGTGTCAGATGAGTTAGAGATCATCGGTGGATATGGCTACAAGAAATGCTTTCAAATTAGCATCCACATCATTTAAACCCCCTTCAGAATCAAATAGCATTTCTTCCCGCAGCCTTCTGGCTCAGTTGGAATCCCCTCACAACGATGGCCTTTACCGCCCAGGGGGAAATGATGAGGAGTCATTGGATGATACGTTTAAAAAAAAACTTGGGAGCGACATATTTCTTGTGCAGATCCTCAGGGAAATCAAAAGACTTTGTCTTTATTTAAAAACAATCTCCTACATGAAATCCAGGATAATAACACCATATTGAATAAGGGAAAGGAAGACATGTAGCACCAAATCACTCAGAATCAACACACATCTTCTTTTTGGAGGGTCACTCTCTTTCTAAAACTCAATCAATGCTCATACAAGTTTAATGCGTGTTCAGACCAGAGCCTGACCCATTAGTCGGCCAGCCAATAATATCGGCCGATATTAGCATACCCATTGACTATCAGTATCGGCTAATTATATCTCTGATATGTGCTGATATTACTAGATTTATTCACCGGTCAGATATAACTTCATTTGAGTTTCATTGTATTGCATAAGCAGTTCTCTTTCACCAGCAGAGAGCGATACATGGATTACCAGAAAGTATTATCACTCTCCAGAGTGTCAAGCGGTGATGCACATACACGCCCAGTTACACTCCAGTTGAGAGACCATCTTTTCTACGTTATATACTATATCTTTTCCACAAGTGTTTGAGAGATCAACACAATAAATGTGTATATCTATATCTATCTATCTCTAAAGATTGAAGATAGAGTTTAGAAAAATATCAGCCGACATATCGATCGGTATCGCCCCCAAAAATCCCATATTTTGTCGGGGCCTACTTCAGACTAAGTAATTTTCCCAGGAGTTGCTGACAAGTCAGTTTTGGATTACATTTATTTGGTAGCCAAAGACACTTTATTTTAACCATTACCACCTGGATTAACACATTTTATGTATGAGCTTTTTTCTGTTAGTCTCTAAGCAGACAGCTAATTTCAATGAAAAAGATTTAATACATGCAAACTGTATCATATTTATTTTATAGTATACATGCCACATAGGTCATATTTCTTCTGCCCACTGGCGGCAAAAAAAAGGCGTAGCGCAGGCTATAAAGAGCCAAGTGTGAACCACTTCAGCATGAACCCAGTGTGCAGATACTAAAGAAGTACATTCATCAGGGCACTTGGGTGGAGAAAGGATAGAAACCTCTGCATATATGTATGAAGATGTTCCTGAATATTAACGCTGCTGGTAGTGAGGTAAATGCATTGGCTGGAGATAAAGGAACAAGTCCTTATACTCCATTTGCATCCGATGAAATATGAATCCTGTACACTGTGGACATTAAAGACACACAGATTAAAGGCACTACACCTGTCTCCTTTTACAGACTTGATGTCTTGAGAGAACACTATTCCTTTCAATGCAGACTATCTGAGCGTGCAATGGCACAAAAACTAAAAACAAGTCCCTCATGCACAGGTTTTCAGAGAGACTGATACTCAGTGACATCCACTTTATAAACATTATGAATCTTTAATCCAAACTTTGGTAGAGACAAATCCAGAGTCTGTATCTCATCTCTCTGACAGACGGCTTAGCCCACCTGGACATTTCTCATCTTGGTGACTGAGCGTGCAGTCTGGTTGATGATCTGCCTCGCAGGTTCCTCTGTACGTGTTGTGTGTCCAGAGATGTTCACAACAACATCTGCTAGAGACACACACTCGCTGCACATACACAGGATATGAAGCCATTTCTTTTACTGCCACGGCTATATAACAAAACGTCTTGGTCTGAATCATAAAGCCTCCCTGTGCGGTGTGTAGATCATCTCTGTTTATCTCTATGGATTTATGCAGTCATTAATACGTCCTCAGATCAACAGCTGCATTGTAATGATTACGCTTTTTCAGCCTCCTTTTTAATACATCATTTATTGTCTCTTTATGTGACCAAGGTTAGAAAACTACTGATATGTATATCTAAAGATTCTTACAATTAATTGCGCATTAAATTTGAAGGATGAATCGGTTATATTCATGCAGCTTGGTTACATTCCTCTCTCTCTCCTTTCCTCTTGCCATCCTGCATTGTTTCACAACAGCAGCGGCCATGTTGAGTTATATAAACCCCCGACCGGTCCGTGCAGTTTAATGTCTGAATCGAGTTTGTTCTTCAGAGCGGCTCACTGAAGGAAGAGAGGGCATCATCGCCAGCCTGTCCACTTACATAACCCATTTCAGGCAATTAAGTTTGAACAGGCCACACTGACCTTTTACTTTATGTCCCAATTACAAGCTTTGTGTTTTTCATTTTAGACGGCTTCAGCACTGCCTGCTACAAATCATGCTTATGATCAGGGTTTTCTAATAACATGCTTTTATAATCAATACATGAATATGTGTGCTTGGTTTTGAGTCAGATTATCTGACAGTTAAAGTATCTATCCTGCTTTGAGAATAACCTC
This sequence comes from Labrus mixtus, assembly GCF_963584025.1. Taxonomy (NCBI): domain Eukaryota; kingdom Metazoa; phylum Chordata; class Actinopteri; order Labriformes; family Labridae; genus Labrus; species Labrus mixtus. The sequence continues at coordinate 22,440,855 of NC_083623.1, forward strand.
TAGTTTGCACAATATCTACAGTATAATAGGAATAAATAATTGTTATGTAAAATAATGAATAACTCCCATAAAATCAAGCTGTTAGGACCTCTACACTAATTCAACATATAAATACTAGTTTTTTTTAAAGATATCTTTGGGCCTTTGGTGTAAAGACAGGACAGTGGATAGAGTCGGAAAGCAGGGACAGAGAGCGTGGGGAATGACATGGAGGAAAGGGGCCGCCCGCTTCAAAGACTATAGCCTCTGTACAAGGGGATGGCGCCCTCACAATTTGAAAAAAAAATAGACTCCTTCATAACCTCCAAGCATTTTCCAAACAGGTGGCTTCGAATACTCTTGATCCATTTGACCTTCAGCGAGGTGATCTGGCATCACCACCACCCGACGTCCCTGACACCCAGCCACCACCATCGGACTGTTTCGTCCCCACAACCACCGCCTTCCTCTTTCATGCACTGCCTGCTGCGACCTCCACCGCATCGGCAAGGAAGAGTGGCCAACAGGAACGCGAGGAATACACAGAAGAAACCCTTCCTGCATCTTAACCCATCTTGCCCTATCCCAGTTTTCTTAACTAAGAGTAAGCTCTTAGTAAGCTTTACCTTCTCTTGTCTTGAGATACACACTTGTTATAAATTGGCGCTGTACAAATAATGATTGATTGATTGATTTGGTAGTACACAACTACCACTTTTCTCTTCATTTCATTTTAAACAAAGTCATCTTCATGTGTGTCTGCCCCTCTGTGTTGACACACACCCACACTCCCTCTGCCCTTGTGTTTCTAACACCTTTCTATAATAGGTTAGACTGACGTTGACATTTATGGCAGGCAATGGTACTCAGTGTGACCTTTGGACCCCAAGTCAAAAGGAAAGCAATAAAGAACAGGAACAAACACAGAAGCACCAAAATCCAACATTCAGTCATTAAACTGACAAAACTCAGCAGCAGCAGCAGCCCGGTACACTAAACACTCATGTAAGCACTGTATACATGGGCACATATACAGTACAGAGGCTTTGGAAACGTGTTTGTGAATTAGCTGCTTGATTTAATTTATGACACTAGAAAGATGCTGTAAAATGTGATATATGCCGTGTGGCATCTACCACAGTTTACAAGGTGATTTCTGGAGTAAGGCTGCATATTCATCAATAGAGTTTTGAAAAATGGGATGAGAAAAAAACAGGCTATACACAATCGTACATGTAGCGTATAACGCTTGTAGCCAGAAGTAACACCGTGAATGTCAAATAGAATACTCATCTTTCAAGCTCTCCATCTATCATCCATCCCGTCCTGTGTTTACTACCTCAAGAGTGATGTTTCAGTGTAATCACCATGGGAAAAATAACCAAAGATATGAAGATACCCTTATTTCCATTCACAGCATATTGCACCCCAGAGGACGGCATATTTCATACTCTGTCCAATCTTGTTCTACCTAGAGAAGATTGCTAGCCCCCACCATCTGCTCCCCCTCAACACGCTCTCGTTACTTATCCTCCACTCTCTTCTTTTATATCCCCCTTTCTGTCCTTCATTTTCTCTTTATACTTTTCAGTGCTATCTTCCTCCTTCTCTTTCACTGGTAGTGTTGTAGTACTCAAAATCGGTCTTGGTCTCAAGACTAAGTCTAAGTGAGTGACACGCCTGCTGCACACAAGATGATGATTTTTCAATGATATTTATGGTCTTGGTCTTGTCTCTGTCTCGCCCTGACTTGGTCTTGACTTGGTCTTGTAGCACTTTGTTCTCGGGTATGTCTGGGTCTCAGTTATTGTGGTCTTGACTACAAAACTATTCACTGTGATAACAAGAAGAATATGGACTGGGCCACACCGTGTGTAATTAGATACAGTTTACGTTAATACACATTTCTTTTTAAATGAAATTGCAAAATATTGATTTAAAGTGTATAAAGTATGTAAAGTGTCTTATCATAATCTACTTTTTTAGTTTAAAGGGGTATGTAGAATGTAAGCTGATGCCAGATCCTCAAGATGGGCCTTTAAAATACAGAAAATTCAGAAACAAGTACACAAGACACTGTACAAAATGTAAAATTGAAGCTTGATCCAAAGGCAACTGGAATTAGTTGAAGACTTCAGCTGCCTTTGGATCAAGCTTAGATTTACCATGACCTGGATGACTGAGAACTTACACATACAACATGTAAACCAAACAAAACGATAAAACACAAAACCTAAAACTCACTCACTCAATAATTGTTAGATGCTCTATGAATAACAGACCCTGATACTTGTGATGAGTTACATATAAGCAAATTCAAAAGAGTTATCATAAGCTAACATGTTGAATGTCTTAAGACCACAGCATTGATGAGAAGCTAACTTACACAGTTTCCTTCACTCGAGCATGAGACAAAACTTCTAAAGACAAACATTAAATGATTTGACAGCCTTGCGGTAACTAGATGAGTAGTTCAAACCGATATATAACTGTATCGTCTGCATACGGTGAAAACATACTTTAATTTAGCACATATTTGTGATAAGCTTGTAGGCATAAAAAGAAAAAAAACAACATAACCCTGTAGAAGTCCACAGAGGAGATGATGAAATAAAATTAAAATTATTTTCTGTATTTATTACATCACTAGTTCAAGTTTTGAAAGATTTAATCGTTGTAATTTTTAATGAGAGAAATAAGACTTAAGTATAGAATATATACTATCTACAAGTCTTAGTACAAGTCACATTATTTTACTATTATTGCTACAAAGAAGTCTTATAACTGAATTACAACTCGCTGCATAAATATCTTTAAGCTGAAAGACAGACGTATCTAAATAAAGACGACAATACCCATGAAGGTAAAAACAATAGAGCTTTTATTTGGCTTGTGGCAAAAAACACAATGGATCTTTGTTGACTGTTTTATGTAAATTAGCCTGCATGTCTCTGTCTTTCTGGCTCTAAGTGTGTGCATGTTGGCTTCCATTTTGTTTGCCTTCCAGTTTCTATTTCAGACTCTTCCTGTCTGTCACTGTTTTAAAACATTTAACTTCACCTTTCTGAAAGAAAGATATTCAACAAAAGTGCAAGGTTACCATGGCCAATGTGTGTTTCACAACACATTCAATTTATGTGAAATGCCACTGGAGTGTGAATGACACAATTAGTCAATAATATCTATGTAGCTGACAGAAATATAATATAATATAATATTATATAATATATAATATTGTTATCGCCCCTGCAAAAGACTGCTGTGACTGAGGCACTGAAAGTGATTTGAGTTGTCATTTGGCAACCGATGATGAATATAAACAATATCATATGTCATTAAAAACTCCACAGCAGTCATTCATGTGGGTACACAGAACAATATAACAGACCTCTGTAATGGTTCTTCTTTCAAAGGCTTTCTTGTTTGGGCGTTTCAACACATTATTACCGTGACGATACGATGACTCTACCCGTCCAGGATCCACTGGGAGCCTGCATAACATCAACAGTGATGTAACATTACACAACAAGCCAAAGTTGGAGCTCTCTCTCTCCCCTCAGAGGAGCTAGCATTAAGTGCTGCAGAAACATCCCAGTGGCCCGCTCTACAAAGAATGCCATGCATTATTGACCTGAGAAGTCCAAGACCCCATCACTTATTCATCTGGACCCACTGTAACCAGCCACATCTCAGAAACACATGGCTAAAGATTGGAAGGTGGAGGATCATAACAATGCAGGATACCTGCCTCAGACAGGGTTTAACACTTACAAAATCTCCTTTCAGAGTCACTGATGGACTTACAGGATTTTCTAATGCTGTTTTATTCTAAAATGTGACCCTGAAGAGAAGAAGAGCTCTTAACATTCAAAGCAAGATTTGAGCAAGAAGGGGAGCAGGTGGCCTAGTGGATAGTTCTTGCGGCCCATGTGCATAGGCTGTTGTCCTTGAAGCAGGCAGCCCGGGTTCCGATCCGGACTGTGGTTCCTTTCCCACTTGTCATTCCCCCCTCTCTGTCTCCCTTATTTCCAACTCTATCCACTGTCCTGTCTCCCAAATTAAGGCATCAAAAGACCAATAATTAAAAAAAAAAAAGATTTGAGGAAGTAATCATAGAGGTAAAGCAATGAGCCTACTCTTGATCAACAGACATTGTAGGATGGGAAACGTTAGAATGTTTACATACTAAAGCTGTAACATGGTACTACCGCCTATTGGCAAAGAAACATGGTGGTTAGCATAACGCTAAAAGCACTGTGTTGTACCTGGGTTTGATTGTGAAGGAGGAAGTACTTCAGAATACGATGGCTAAATTATTAATAAATTAATATTAATATTATACACGTTTCTAATAGGAAATTCAAAGCTTCAAAATATCCCATCCCTACAAAACGGTCTCATACCAACTCATACACAGTTAAATATCAGTCGTGCACCTATTTTATCAACAAACAAAAATCTACATTAAAACGTCAAATCAACCTGTTCTTTTGTGATTGAAAGAAATGGCTGCCATGTGATGCTATGTGGACTTCTGCATTTATAAAAAATAATAGTCTTGAAATTACGCTGAACATACAGAATAAGACTTATCTGATGCAGATAAAAATCTAAACTTTAACATTAAAACACAAGAACACCATATTGTTATGCATAAAGGTTGGGAAACATTTGCCTGACATATTAATGAGGTTTTGAATGTGCCTTGAGGATTATATTGTAAATGATAAGGTAAACCGAAGCTGGTTATTAAGCACTACATGCATTTGAATTACAGTATGCTAAAGGACAGTCTTAGGATATAAAGTCATGATTATCTTTATCTCATCTTATCTTGTGGATATATTCCCTATTGTAAGCGGAACACTGTAACCACAGGGTAGATCAGGACCCTCAAACACGGTGTCCTACATGTTCTGACGTACACACATTCACACGTAGTTTGTTCATAGTGACCTACAAGGCATGTCATACAACACAAAGGTAAACAACACAAGACACATCCTATGCATGCCCAAGGCAATGTGCTATCTGTTTAGAGGGCTGGAAGACAGAAGGTCACGAATGGTAATTTTCAGTTGTATTTGTTGTAACAATTGTAGGTCAGGGTTATTAAAACTGAGTGTGGTTCAGGGGAGAATATTAGATTACTGCCTTCTTGAAGTCTCAGAGCAAAATGACTGAACCCATCATCGATTGGAGGTTGTATCATGGTCACACACCCATAAAGCCTGTTCTTCCAAGGTGAACACTCACAGTTTGAGAGACAGCCGCATGATGACTTATGTGTATGTTAATGTTAAAACTCCAGTACAGGTCATCCATTGTCATGCATTAACTTAGTAAAAGCCATGTCACCATTTAGGCTGCACTCTGAAGGTGGATAATTATGATCCTCAGTAAAGTCCCTATCAGTCTACTCACAGCTTTGAAGTGGAATCTCTGCACTTCTCTCAGCTGTATCACTGTACAAAGAGGAAAGTAGGAGCAACAGTAGAGCGGGCTGTAAGCTTTACAGACCGAGTCTCAAGATGTGACTATTCAGTGTTCTTCGTCATCACAAGGTGTTGACCCAGGATTTTTCTCATTCAATGTCAGGTCTCTCTGAAGCTCTTCGGTGAGTTGTGGGGGCTAAAGGCTGAACTGCTGTTAACTTCTGTTCAGCCTTTTTATCTGACAACTTCATATCTAGTCTGTTTCGCTTCTTAAGCTCCTCATCCAGTAAAATGTTTGAGTTAAAATGGGGGAGATCTGACATTTAACACTAAGACTAGTTTAGGCTGGAAACTCTGGGCCTAGTGGTTAGTTTGCACGCCCCCATGTACAGAGGCTACAGACCTCAAAGCAGGGCAGCCTGGGTTCATATCCAGCTTATGGCTCCTTCACCGCATTCCCTACTCGCTCTCTTGTGATTTCCGACTCTATCCACTGTCCTGTCTCTGTAATAAAAGCCCCCAAAATGTATCTTTAAGAGTAGGCTTATAGGGGCTGATATGGGAGTTGTGGTCGACTTTGAACTGGTAAAAAAATAAAAAAACTAGTCAAATCTTTGTTTTCCAAATTCGACTGACCAAACTGAGTTATGCACAGCACTTGTCAACACTCTTGAAGGAGGTGTTGCTGCTGCATTTGCTTAAAGAGACCAAATAGAATGAGGGTGAGGACAAGGGCAAGCTTGGTGATATAAGGCAGACCGCCCCCTCATCGCTCTGTGTAGCTGCACGGCTCCTTATCAGCCTGCCTCCAGCTCCTTGGAAACAAGTGCGGAGCCGAGCAAAAGAGACAAAAGATAGAGAGACACGACGAGAGAACATCTCAGCGGAGCAAACTGTGGTGTTTATTAAAAGCTGCAGGCAGATGAGAAAAAGCAGAAGAATAATGATAGATTCCACATGTTCAACAAACCACAATCAGTTTGTCCACCTTCACTGCCCTTCAGACTTGTGTTCACAGTCACCTCTGTGGTGTCTGCAGGGGAAGGGGGTCCTGGTTACATCATTAGTCAGCCTATAGGAGCCCCCAGAGCCACATTTATTACCAAGCGGTTATTAAAGAAGACATTTTGACTGCCAGGGGACCGTGGAGATGTGACATTTGACAAGCAAAACATGGCGGGGAGGGGTGCTCATGTTGGGAGTGAAAGCTAAAAGGCGGAAAAATTGGACGGTTTAATGTGTGGTGGGGGCTTGGAGGATATGTGGGTGCAATGGAATATATGACCAACAATCAAGCAAGCAATTTCTGTACAGGCCTCCGAAGCCTGTTTTGAATTAGAGGCACACTCCCGTTTTTACGACTCAATAAACGTCAGGAAGGAGAGATGCTAAGGCTGCAGATGTTCTTGTTTTATTATCCGCACATTTGATGGAATCTCTGGCTGGAAATGTTTCACGCCAGCAGCCCAGTGCAAAGACAAAACTCCAGATGTTCCACAGCTTTCAGCAATGCTGCACTGAAGGGGCGTCTCACTGTTATGTCCCGTTTAAATATTGAGGTCTTCAGTCAGTCATTCAGCGTGATGGCCTCGAGCACATTTGTACAGTGAGGTATAAGACTCATAAGAGAGAGTTTCAAAAAGTGATCTCCAGAGGTTGATTTCACAGAAACACAAACACATTTAATTGCACCAAGTCATGGACCGTAGCAAGGCCACTTTGGATTGTAAGAGCCTGTTAAATATTTCAGAGGTCATTAAAACAAAGACAAAAGAGAAATGAGATGCACACTCAGGGGGAAAAAAAGCCTTCTGAAAGAATACAATTATCAGGATTATATATCACCTTTCTTCCCACTTAAATGTGTTATTTCTATCAAACTGACATGTTGGAACAGCATTTATGTTATACACACTATCAATGCTGAAATATGTGAAAGAAAAACAATATTTTTAAGCACAGCAGATAACAAATTCAGGTCAGTAGACTGTCCGTACAGCTGCAGCTTGTCGTAAGTCGAACCGATTGGTAAGATCAGTTCAGATTCTGATACCGATGTTTGTTTCATGACTTCTTTTGATGTAAGACTCCCACAATGCCGACATTGTCTCTCATGTTTGACAATGAAAACCGGCCAGATTTTGTCCAACAGGTGACTTCATCTGCCCAATAAAACACCTCTTCTCTGAATCAGTCGTTAGGTGTACGAGATGCCAGCATTAAATTGATTTGGAACAATTATCAAATGTCATATCAGATGTCTCTCAACAGTGCCAATATCAGATGATACTGATGTTGAACCGATGCATCGATACATCCTGAGTCGTGATAATTTGCAGTGTCTAAAGAAACATCCCAACAAAGCAAAGCCATTAGTTTACTTTAAAAAACACAAATGTGTAAAAACAGACGGAAACTGAGTCATTGATAAGCTTCAAGCAGTGTAAGTTTCTTCTTTTTGTGACATGGTAAATTAAATTTAAGAAATATAAAATATAAACTAGGAGAATGAAGTCACATTTAAACGCCACAGTAAACACCGCAGAGGCTAATGTTGACCTCCAGGTCAGCGGTCATCCCTTAGATAATCAATCATATTCACACTCTGCACCGCTTATAACTCTTTTCAAGACATGATTTATTGTGAATGGAAGTAAATGTCAGTAACAAAGATATATTCTAACCAGCACAACAAGAAGTTCACTGAAACAAGCAATATTAATATAAAATCCAATTTTACTGGTTTGATTTCAAAGACGATTTAAGAAAATCTTTAGCCTGAACACATCACACCGTGTATGTCAATCTGATTTACAATGTGTGCAGTCTGGACACTCTGCATGGGCTGTAGAAAGAAGTCAAAATGTGAGGCACAACATCCCGTCAGTCAGTCAAATACTGTTAAAAATAAACTCTTATTCCATACATCCCATGCTGTTTAAGGTTTTTATAAAACCTTTTGTGCAGAGGTTTCTCTGCAACAACAAGCTCAGTCAGCTGCACTGCAGCATCATAAATTACCCAACCCCAACAGGAAGACCTACAGCAACACTATCACCAAAAAGCACCATCGAACACACCACTAATCATCGAATGAAAGCAGCGCCACACTCCAAACAGTTTCATGTTTGCAGAAGACTGATACAGCCGTATTGTGCCTGCACCTGAGCACACACTGCCATGTAATCTAGAGGGCGGAGGGCGTATTCATGTTGACCCGAGCAGATTAATTGGTGACTTTATGCTTCGCTGACACAGGGATAATAAGTCTATACAGGCTTTCATTTCTGGAAATGGAAGCTTTAGTCGTATAAAGCTGATGGAAAAATGGCTAATGCCACGGTGAAAGTGATATGTTTGAGGCTACAAATCGATGTGCTACTGAAGCAGTCTACATTCTATCTGAACACACACAAGTACACTATGTGTCTGTACTCCAAACCATCCGCTTTCTGTACTGAAATACAAGACAGAGAGTTTATTTTAAGGATAGTATGGTAGCATTGTACTGTAGTAAAATGTATAATCTGAAGAATTGTTCAAAAAGAACAATGATCTGTATTTAACATAAGGCTATTATTCACTCATTAAAAGTATTCACATTATTTCTCTGAGTGGTTCAATGTGGAAATCATCGACTCTGGCAGTCTTCCTTCCCTCGCTCATGTTATTACTCCCCCTCTTTTCATTTTTTCGGTCTCCCCCTATCGAGATCCCTGATTTCACTCCCTCTCCTTTTAATCATTTTCCCTCCTTAAATTCCTTCCATTAATCAAAAGAATGATAATCTGTCGCTGTGCGAGCGGCCGAGAGGACAGAAGGCAGAATGATGACGACGCCTGACAGATAACTGTCTCCTGAACATGGCTTGAAATGCTAAAAAGATGGAAGATTTTCTCTTTATTTTCGGTACCAGAAAAGCTTATGAAATGAGCGCACCACATGGGAGATAATAGTCGTCATATCACTTCTGTGAACGGACACAACTGAGGTCAGATTAATAAAACTACATTCAGAGAAGTTCTGTGAGATTTGAAAGGAGTGTTGACATCTACGTAGGCTCCTTGTTTCTCAAACCATCTCCATTAATCAACATTTCTTTTAAATATATCAATCAAAAACATCATTCTACAAGTTTTGAATAACCTATGAGACACGTTTTAAAAGACAACATCCCAAACATTAAAGTGATTGGCATATAGAAAGTAAAAGAGCAATAACTGAAGGCTGTCATTAAAAAACAGTTTTACAATGCGGTTTGGTGAGGAGCCAATGCACCACTATCTTTCTCTATATGCTTCGTCACAGCTTGAATCTTTGGGAGCAGCCATTTTGTTTCTGTGTTTTTGTTCTCATGCAGCGTGTCTCTGAGAAAGTGAGAGGTTGTCCCGTGAGGGCTGACTGGACACAAAAAGCTAAACCCTTCACTTCACCCTGGCTTGCTTTTTTGCTGCCTCTCAACTGTTATGTATCTCTCATATATCTCACATGGATAAATAAACACTCCCTCTACTTTCCGTCAAATAACTTTAGTCTTCCAAATCACAAATCTTCTGTCCCTTTACAAAGATAGTTTGAATATTTGTTACGAATACAGAAATCCACTTTGTTGCAGATTGACGATGTCTTTGTCCCTCTCCAGTTTGTACACTGAATCAAAGGTTTCAACATATGGTCTGGCTCTGTACACAGGACAGCCCAAGAGAAACATGAAATGCCGTTAGAAGAGAGCGGGGGACGACATGCAGCAGAGAGCCGAGGTCGCACCCGAAACCACGGCTGCTGTGACGAGGTTACATTATGCAAGATTATGGGTTCTACAGTACCATCCCACTTCTAGTCTTCACACTTTATTTTGTTACGTTTTTATATCTGAAGAGAGTCAGGCTAATTAAGCTAAGATAAGCAAACCAGCTGCACGCTATGGCTACATTTGTAACATGCAGTTGAGTGTTATCAATGAGAAGAAAATAATTTCCCAAAATGTCAAACTTTCTCTTCATGAGGTATTTTGTCATATAAGCTATATAAGCTATTTGTCTGTAGTATTAATTTGACGATTGTTTGCTCTACTTAAAACACTTTTTGAAGTCATATCTGTGAAATAAATGATTTAAGATTGCTCAATAGTAACATATAGTCTGAAAACATTTTTTTACACCCAATGCTGAATCCACGGAGTAGACAGCGAAACGCAGCACAGCACAGAACAGCACATTTTTGTGATGCCTAACTCCTGGAAGAAATCAAAACCAAAGTAAACTCTACAGATTTTTTTTCCTCCATTGTAAGGCCACTTTGCACTGACAGAATCAATTACCCTTAAAAAGGAATAACCCCTGGTGTGAAGTATCCAAAAAGCAAACAGGATCCTTTTCAGATGTCTCTCATGGCTCTGGACTGTGAATGGGCATGGGCATCATTATTCACAAAATCAAGAGAGAAAACAGTGAACTTGACCCCCACAGGGTATTCCTGGGACTTCTCAAAGTTGCTAATGCGACAGCAGCAGCACAAGCTCTGCTGAATCCGAGAGAGGATGATTTTGTTTGTCATGCAGCTAAAACCTGAACTCCACTGTGACAGGAGGACATTACTGCAGTAGGCTTAGTTTACACTCCCAGTCCACAGTCCTTTACCTAAGAGTGAGACAGAGTCGAGTTCTTCGCTCAAGGGCAATTTCAAAATTCCCTTGACCAAAGGCGCCAGCTTCTCTTCCCCTTCTTCAAGCAGGAAAAGCCCTTTCCATCTCCGAGTCTCGATTGGATTCGGAGCCAAATGTAAACTGCTTTTTGTGATTCCGTACGATGTTTGTCATTTTTTTATGTCAAGTTCCTCACAGCTTTGAACTAAACATGAGGCAAAAACCTGCTTTTATGTATTTATTCAAATGACTGTTAGTGAGAAAGATGAATCTATGCTCACAGTGTTTGATATGTGAATGAAAAAATCTATCTGTTATCATCAAGGAGAAAACATCAAACTTTGATCAAATCTTTTCATTTGAGAGAAACAGCTGGAGAGATTCCAAAGACCCTTTTTGTGCTGGTCTAACGAGGAGCCACAAATGTGACTGTGTGTCTCATTTCATTACAGACTAATGTATCAGGGTTTACAATATGTGGCTCTCGTATGGGGTTAATGTGTAATGTTGCTCATGCTTGAGGTGAATGGTCGGTTTTGGCCTGTTAGCAACCTTTCAAACCACAAAAAGCTCTGACAGAAACCCTGCTCTGCATTCCTCTGGATTCTTGTGTAATTACAGCAGTTTATCATCAGGAGCAATGAAACTAAACCAGTAAGGTTGGAAGGAAAAAGAGCTGCTACTGGGAAACAAAATCAAGGCCCTGTACCTGCACCAAAACACGCAATGCGCAGCCAGCCAGTCGTCTCGGTGTTCACCAGCATCGATCACAGAGGCTTTAGCTCCATTACAGCACAGTGCGGTGCAGGCGGGGGTGAAAGCACCCATGTGAAATGAACAACGGCCAGAAACAATCAGCGGACGGTGATGGTGTTGTGAGTCACCATTAAACCTGAAAGCAGCCCCATGCAGTGAGTGCAGTAACAGGCCTGACACCCCCTCCCATTACCACAACCGACACCAGCCTCTGCCTCTTTCTGCCTCTCTCCCTCTCTGCAGTCCAAACAGTGCAAGCCGCAGTGATATTGGTATAGCGGTCATGGCAACTGGAGCATCCTTTGGGGCTTTATTGTGCTCTTTGTACACTGCAGGCTTTAATCCGCCATTGTCATGAACACACACAGCTGGATGTGTCCAACGCCTGTGAATGACTCTTCCTGTAGAAATAGACTCATATCTGTTTGCTTCTGATATTATAACACAATCTGTTACATTAAGGTCATTACAAATCAGTTATCAGACAATCAGACTCACTAATAGAATGTGATTGGAGGATGTAATGTAGGTGTCACAGTGCACACTCATGGTTTCCAGTGATGTGGAAAACATTCAATCAAAGCTAAGTGACAACATCTGTCAGTGAGCATCAAGTCAGCGAGCCCACCACTCCATGTGGTGATAAATATCATGTCAGCATGCGCCAAAGGATCAATCAGATTTAATATCTAATCCATGGCGTCGTCGAACCTGAGGATATCCAGCAGTTCTGTCTCGTTAGTGCGTCATGAGGCTCGGGTTCCTCTCCTGTAGCAGCTATTGTATCGTGCGTGACAGGCATCACAGGTGCGTCATTTCACAAACACAAAAAAACAATTGTTTCTTATACAAACACCCGCAGAATCATCCAACAAATTGACGTTTTTTCAATCGGAATTTGGGAATCATAGGCGGGAATTTATTGGGCCATTAACGCATGGCTCCCACCATCATCTCGTATCACTATATGAAGTGTGTATGCAGCTTATTATCCAGCATTATGAATGCGGAGCCCCGAACTAGTGCACGCTTGCGCATGTTGAGCTCTCGTGCCCATTTATCACATTTTTGCGCGATGCCGGGGTCTGACGGACAATCGGTGTCCCTGACAGTGATGTGCGTCTCCTCGGCTGGTTGGTGTGGTAGGATACTCAAGGGAAGGAAGATAAGGAGGAGGAGGGGGCTGGGTGTCATAGTGCGGGTTTCACCGCGGTCCTCCCCGGCACTCTCCTCCCTCCATGTCTCCCCGGAATAACACCCCCCCCCCCCCCCCCCCCAACCCTCCTCTCGCATCCACCGGGTTATTTTGGACCTCTACGCGAAACGGTTTTGGCGTGAGATCGAGTGTTTGTGGGGAAAAGCCACTGCGTATAAAAATAAATAAAGCAAGCGACGCATTCTTGGAGCTGGATCATGCCTCACCCCCCCTCCCTCCTGTTTATATCGGCTACCCTCCTCCCACCGACTTCACCATGGCGCAGTTTACTATTACATGCATTCTCTCCATCTCACCACATCCAGCGCAATCACCCCGACTCCTCTGTTCAAAGCAGCGGGGCTGCTCTTGTTTGCTTTTCTCTGTCTGACATGAGTGCGACAGATTCATTCATGATCCGCACATCGTGCCGCGGTATCAGCAGCCACCCTGCTGCCTCCATCGGCTTTGAGGTGTGAGACACGTTTCTCTCTCTCAGCCCCACTGATTAGAATGAAAACAATCCTCTTTTTAAAAGCACAGAAACAACCCCGCACCTCTTTTATAACTCGAGGTCTGGACAAAACAATCGACCTGCTGAGACTTTTTTTTTTTTTCGAACACCTCGATGTGTTTTCTCTCTCTGTCGCTGTCCACGGTGCTGAAAGATAGAAAACGCCCACATTGAATATACGCATTATAGCGCAGCGCATCCTTCAGCGCAGCGATCCACTGCGCGTTCCTGATTTATCGCCCGGGAGGTCACGCATTGCCTCTCCGCCTTCCTCCCTCTATACAGTCCTCTCCCTTACCTTCTCTTCCCGCTAACAATGAAGCAAAGGAACTTCTAAGTCACAACATAAAGCCCCATGTGCAAAGAGTGCGTTTTTAACAGTAATGTTCTGGGTGGAGACGACAGACATCCAAATCTCACGTTTCACCCATAACAAAAAAAATCTATGACTTCAAAGCATACAGTGCCCATATTTAACAACACGCTTCAAATGAAAACCGGTTAAAAAAATCCGGTTGTGAATATCTTGGTCCTTACCTGTGCCTGATGTCGGTGCCCCGCACTCAGAATGGGAGGAGAGGTATATCAACAGCTAAGCGTTACCAGCCTCTCTCTCTATGTGACTGGGATGCTGCAAAGGCACTGCACGTCGGCTCAGTCCTCCTCACTTCTTCTTCAATGGGAGGCAAGCAGTGCAGCTCTCGTCAAAGATGGCGGACACTTTTGACGTCAGCAGCAGTATTTATAGGTCTGTCAGAGAGAGAGGGGGGGGGGGGGGGGGGGGGGGGGGGGGGGGAGCGAGAGCGAGAGCGAGAGCGAGAGAGAGAAGGAGAGGGAGAGGGACTTCAAAAAGTCTTGTTATCATGGGGAGTTGCACCGATAGCAAATTCATCTTTTAGCCTGGATATTTTGGGATGTTATTGTTGTATGTTTTGGTGTATAGCCAAACCGATATGTCTGACTTGATGCTATGAATACATCAAGTTGGCCATTCAACTCCTTAACTTATCATTCAGTCAAAATGAGATCACTTCATTAAGTCAAATTGACCTGATGGACGTAACGATGAGCAACAGGAATCCATGACACATGCAGGAAGTCACTTAAATCACGAGTCATTCATCCTTTCAGTATATCGTTGGTCCCATCACTGTAAAGCGCTGTAAGGTGTTAACTATGATTCATGTCTCACCACAGACATGCAGGATAGAGTAACTGGATGAGCATGACCCTTACATTTCTGCAGTGAATGAAAGTGAATGAAAATGTCTTCACTATACTTGTAAATCAAACCAATCCGACCAGTCATCTTGTGTCTTTGTTAAACAAAGTAGGATCAGACAAAATGAAAAGGTCCTATAACTGCTTCTGTTCTCGTAGATAGTTTTAACTGTTTCATTATTTCCATCAATGCTGCACTTGTATATTTCTGAATGATTTGTTCAACCAATTTAGTATTACCACTTGATCCAGCACAGATGCCACTGACACTTATTTTTGTTGCTCTGGCTAAAGTCAGAATCATGAGGTGATTCTGTTTCTTGCTCCCTTGAGTAAGTGCTTCACTTCAAGGATACAAAGTATTCCTACCCTAACCTTGAGGACTTCCCGAGGCTCGTGAGTGTCCAGCTGAGTTTGATGCTCTGCTGTCTCATCACAGTTTTTAGTAACATCACAGAGGACATCCTTTTTCCCTTTTATTAAAGTAAAATACATCTTCAATATCTCTGAAGGCCTGTTCTGAACTGCAGCTTACCACGGATAGATGTTTCACTACAAAGGTTTTAAATGAAGAGGTCGGTTACTTAACCCTATATGTGTGTCCAGCCTGAAGTATCTTCTTCATGTGTACCACAGAGCTCCTTTGTTGAACATAAGATATTTATAACACATCAATACACCATATTGTTACACTGGCTGTTATGTTCCTTCATTATAAAGATCATGGGCACTTTAGTTTAGGCAACACCACTACAACCGTCCTGCTGCAGAAATTGTCCACAGTGGTATTCACCATATGTGGAGAGGTCCATGCATTTTTATCTCTTTGACTTAGTAGTGCCTTTTTAAAAAAATTATAATACCCTTTGAAGAGGTTATATGTTTTTTGTGGCATCTTTTTAAGGCTGCTTAAAGTGAACCAGTTGGTGGTTGGCTACAGAAAGGAAGGGGAAGTCAGAGAAGGACTGCCTTTGGCGATCAGGAACTATAGACTGTCATCAACTTTCTTTTGTGGGGGCGCCTGATAGCCAAACATTTATGCTGCACGCCCCATGTACAGAGGCTACAGTCCTCATCACAGCGCCCATGGGTTCGAATCCGACCTCTGCCCTTTGCTGCGTGTCATCCCCCACTCTCTCCTCCCAACATTTCCTGTCTCTATTAGCAGTCCTATCTAATAAAGGCATAAAGCCCCCCTTCCCCGCCCCCCCCCCCCCCCCCCAAAAAAAAAACAAAAAAAACAAACGCACAACTTTGTTTTGAGTATGGACTTATATTGTTGGCTAACAGACCTCACATCGGTTCCTCTAAGCGTAGAAAACTTTGAACATGTATCATCTTTTCACTGTCAGCTGCAGAGTAAACAGACAGCCTGAGCGTGTGCACATCGACTGTTTCACTTGATGATTATAAAACACAGTTTGAACCATGTTCTGCATGCCTTTGGCAGAGTGTACAAAATCAAAACTAATAGCCATAACTTATTAGGTTGAGGTATAATACTTTCCTTTCTCGTAGTTGTTTTCTCAAAGAATCACTGTGTCATATGAAACTGTTAAGGCTACTGCTGGAGGTTTCTGTTTCGGATCAATTACGGAGATGAACAAGAGAGCGATTGATGTTTTCTCTGCACGTTCACACTGAATTGTCTGTGGACTCAGCAGCGTGGGAATGTCCCCCATCTCTTCTCCCCCAGCTGCTTGGCACTGTAACAAATGTGTCTTCAATTGCTCTGAAGCGAACCTGTCTACTAAATTAATGATAATGATAACTCTGCATGAAAAATCCATTTGGAGAGGAGAGCCAGAGGAGAACAGAGAGGCGGGAGAGCGAGAGAGAGAGAGAGAGAGTGTGTGTGTGTGTGTGTGTGTGTGTGTATGTGTGTGTGTGT
This sequence comes from Labrus mixtus, assembly GCF_963584025.1. Taxonomy (NCBI): domain Eukaryota; kingdom Metazoa; phylum Chordata; class Actinopteri; order Labriformes; family Labridae; genus Labrus; species Labrus mixtus. The sequence continues at coordinate 22,457,490 of NC_083623.1, forward strand.
GTGTGTGTGTGTGTGTAGAAAGAAAGTGAGGAGAATGAATCTACAGGTCCCTCACTCTCCTCTCAAACAATATTTCAGGAGAATAATGAACCACATTAGGAATAAATTGAGGTGGATGATTGGGGTTGTGTTTGCACCGAGGCAACAAAAAATGTGTTAGGGTAATGGTTTTACACGGAGGTTCATGAGGGTCCTATAGGTAGTTGAGTGGTCCTAACACCATGACACATACAGTAATTTAAGTTCCCAGTCTAACTGCCTTGTTTTAAAAATGCTTAAATTTTAAAATGTGGGTTTGTTTTGAGCAGAGGCGATGTTTGTCTACAGGCCTGGCAGGCAACTGCTTGGGGCCCCAGACCAGTAGGGGGCTCCTGAGGGTTTTACAAACTTTAACCAAAGAATTGGACCCAAAATGTGCAAATTTTGCAACAACAGTAGGAAACCTCCCTAAAGGGGGGCACCATCTGACAGCACTCACTCTAATTGCCCAGCTACACGTTGCATGAATTATTGCTGTGAAAGCCAAAGCTTATCAATAAAAGTCAACAAATTCAAATGAAGAGGAATTATCCGTCTAAAGGAGAGAAAAAAAAATCAGGAAAGGAGAAGAAGAGGAGTAAGCATCGGGACAGCAGCAGACGTGATGGTGATGAACACTGGTTGGAGGGTCCCCCAACAAATTTTTGCCTATAGGGCCCCCAACAGACTCTAGAATCACCACATCACCCTGCAGAGATTGGTCAGCCAGAGAGAATACAACAAACAATAAACTTGATCCAGAAGATGAAAAAATGACACTAAAATGAAGACAATCAGTTAAAACAGGTAGTAATGATGCTGCTACGATCTCTGTTTGAGTGAAGTCACCAGAAACACTTCTGCCACAACTGTTTAATCTTCAAAGGTGCTGCAACAAGATCAAAACTGAGATCTTCACGGTTGCTGCTTTAAGGGATATAAATACTTTTGCCTGAATTTTACTCATGGAATTCTGCAGAAGTGAACCTCTCTTTAAGTCAAGATGACTGTTCAGTATTAATATAGGAATCTCTGTAATGCAATAAAGAATTCATTAGCTGAGACATAAAGGAATAAATCGTAAAAGGCAATACATTTGTTTGGTGGCAGAGCTTCTGACTGAGAAACCACGGGGAGTTATACGCACATCACGTAGGTGCAGGCCAGTGCAAGAACAGCAGAAGGAAATCATTAAATGTGTCTCTAAATGACTCAGCATAATCAGCTCAATCCTCCGTTTCATTCTCCCAGAGTACCGGATTTGTGAGAGAACATAACTCCATTTTGATTTAGGTTGAATTTCCCATTTAAAAGTCTCTTCCATTAATACTGTGAGAGTTTAAATCAGTGTCTACAAGGGTTACCAGCAGCCCGGCGTTGGCATTGCTGCTGCTCATCTGTCACATCCTCTCCTCCTCAGAGACGCTCTAGACTGAACATTTGGATGTCTTTAGTCTGAAACCTGCGGGTTCTCCATCCTCTGACGAGTGGATCTGGGGAGAGCTTGGCACTGTTGTTTTGCATTTGAGTGTATAATATAATGTGTGAGATGATTTTATATTCAGAAGAGGACAAATTAACTGAACAGTCATTGAGGGACTGAGGTCTTTAAAAGCTCACCCTTTCTTCACTTTTCTTTTTTTCTCATCCATTAAATTTGCAGTTTTTTTTGTAGCTTTAGGAAGAGATTAAAGAGAATGGCTAACTTTTGAGAGGAGGCCTTTGAAGTGATGGGTGTGTGTGTGTGTGTGTGTGTGTGTGTGTGTGTGTGTGTGTGTGTGTGTGTGTGAGAGAGGTGTCTGGGGAACTCAGGGGATGGAGAGCTTGGCTGTAGCAGTGATTTGTCTCACGGTCAAAGAGCAAAACACAGCAAGTGGAGGAGAAGATTAGCCGCAGCATTATCAACTCTGTAGCAGACAAGCTTGCGCACTCTGATCTCTCTCTCTCTCTCTCTGATTTCTTTCTTAATTAAACTTTACAGTGAAGGTGGTAGGCTGGAGGGAGGAAAGAGGAGCAGGGTGAGCTGTGAAAATATGACATGGCAAAAAAAAAAAAAAACAATAGGCGCAGGCTATAACCAGAATAAGAGGTGTGAAGGATCGGTAAAGGGCAATCGACCCAGGCAGAACATTAAAGATGAGGAGAGGCGGAGAAGGAACGCACTCTATGAGATGCACAGAGGGGAATGTGTGTGTGTGCATGAAGAGAACAAGGAAAGGATGAGAGATGAAGCCAGTCAGCCGGGCTGTGTTGCTCGGTGTGGGGGAGGGTGCTGCAGCAGCCTTGCTGTGACTCAGCATTAAAATTTCCCTCTCTCTCCTTTCCCTCAAATCTCAGTCCTTAGTCATTGTACCAAACACTCTATTACAGCTCTTTCTCATCAGCCTGTAAGAGGCTGTCATGTTTCGATGTTACGTTTTTTTTTTTCATTTACCTCCTCACTTTTTATTTTAGTGCCATTTTTAATCCAGGACTCTTATTTATGCGTAGTTACTTTAAAAAAAAGCTTCAATCAACCAAAACAAAGGATATGAATGACTGGATTATCATCGTTGAAATCTGAGTTGCAAAAGCTGTTTTATGACTTTGGTTAATAAAATACTAGTTTGAGACCCTTTTTCTGCAGCCACTCTGGTAAATGAAACACAGCCATTACACTTTAAGACATGTCAGGCATGTCCTGTTATAACAAATGACTTTATCTGTAGAATATAGTTCACATATTGTCTGCACAAATTACAGAATTGCAACCTCAGTTTGTAGGACATGGAGCTGAAAAAAACCCTCCTTTACAGAGGAAGCCTTGCAACATGTAACTTCCAATATTTTGATGAGTAAGAGCATTAATTTATTTAAGGGGGGGGGGGGTGGTCTATGTTTGATAGGACAACTTTAGAGAGATAGGAAATGTGTGGAGAGTGGGGGATGACATGTACCAAACAGTGACAGCATCGGGGGTTGAACCTGCGAACTGTCAAGGACTTCTCTACCAAATGAGCTAAACCATTCAAACAGCATTCATCCTTTTATCTGATTTTCTCAAAACTGACTCTCAGCAAGTTCACCAACTCCCTGGGAATAAACACCTCATTAAAGTTTCCAAGGCAAGATATGCACTTCTAGTCCTGCAATCATTTCAATGTCCAGCATTGATCTGTGTGTAGTCTTAACTGAGCCGCTCTCACACAGGATGTGGCAGAAAGAGTGAGGCCAGCGGAGCAGCTGCTTTTATTACAGCTGTAGTGTGACCTTTTTCATAATGAGCAACTCTGAAGGCCTGTTGAGTATTCGATGGAACAGATGCACAACAGTTGAGAAGTTTTCTTTTTGAAGTAACCAAACAGGCTTCTCTCTGAGTGCGTGATGTGACGTCTTAACTTGTCTGGCTTCCTGCTGTCAGGAGCTAATACCTTGAGGAACACCAAACCCTGTCGTCTCTCTTCTGAGCTGAGAAATGACTTGTCATGTTTTCAGTCCTTTCACAAAGCTGGTCATGCTTCGATCGCAGTGTAGATCTGTGTGTGCACAATTATTAAACAAGCCTCGTCCCTGTCATAACTCTGTGAGTCCCCTGGGGGCTGAAACCCCGGGGAATCACTTCTTTAAAGTCAAGTCATGCTGTGACAAGATATTTCCATAAAGAACAAGCCAAATATTTGCTGTTCTGCAGTTTAATGTATTGTGTAACAATGCGTCCAGTTTTAAACCTCATATCATACTATTTTACAGATTAGAAGAAGGTTTTAAAATCAGTAATGTGACTCAAGCTGTTTACAGAAATGTTGTGAGGTTAAGATTAAAATAGCATCAACAAGTAAGTGCAACAAGTACAGTATGCTTCACTCGTCTAAAGACTGATTATTTGTGTGTACTATTTTAATCCCAAGGTTGACGATTATCATTACATAATTGTACCTTTCCTCCCTTTAAGGATTCTTTGCTCATCACTGATGACGCTCACCCGCCTGTTGGGTTGTTTTGTCCTTACAAAGGCACTGAACTGTGCGTGAATGCACCTCAGCAAAGACATGCATGAAAAACAGCTTTCACTGCGGCTCACAGTGGAGAGTGATATTCAATCTGATAATTGAGGTATTGATAAATCGGGGGTGAGTGGTGACATTGATAAGTGTGGGACTGCAGGTTCTTGTGTCCGACAGTGAGGAGGGTTGTCAGAGGGAGAATCGATCGGCATCGACCAGCAGCTCTACACCTTACTGCCTCCTTTATTCTGGTCTTTTCTATTCTTGTCTATTTACTCCCTCTTTTTTACCCTTTCTTTCTCCTTTTTTTGTTCAATTTTAAACCTCTTCTGCCCTTGTGTCTCTTCTCTTCCTTTGCCCTTTTATCATAGCACATAAAATAGACTTGATGTTGTATACACTATTTCAGAATCAACAAAAAGGCTAAAGTTGGAAACCTTGTGTGTGAACAGCTGAGGACAGCTCAACAAAGCAGATGAGAACAGACTAAAAGAGGAAAGAGCCTGGTGAAGCAGCTGGACTGAGCGAAAAAAAAAGAGAAAAGAAACATCACCACATGATGCAACATGAGGTTATGTAAGTAATCAGGTACCCTGATATAATGAAAACAAAAACATACACCAATCATGTGTAGTGTCACATTAAGTAACAAAGGATAAGGTAACATCACATCATGCAGGATAAGGTAATGTAAGAATTTAACAGAGAGCACAGGAGAGGAAAAGGACACAAACAGAACAGAATTTGCGAGGGTGCACTGGCCCAGAATCTAACGTCCCTCCTGGCTAGCTCACAGGAAGTGGCACATTACTGTCGACTGAACTCAAAATGTGCGTACTCTCAATCTCCCATATGTGCATATGTGTGTATATAAAGTGTGTTTGTGGTTGTGTATGCATGTGCGTGTGTGTGTGTCTAAATGTTTGAACAGCTGAGATTGCCCGGCTGCATGACCAGGGTTGAAAGCCCAGTGGGCAGGGAAATGCAATGAGCCCTGTATGAAGATGGGGACAACTAGAATAAGGCGATGAGAAAATTAACCAATTTCTAGTTTGTATAGCGGTATATGCTGCATCCTCTTACCTACATCTTTATTTTTCTTTCTCTACTGGCCCCAAAACAAGTCCAAAACAGTGATGTCCACATAAAATAAACATTTAATCCTCTATCTTTAAGATTCCAAGAAAGTCCGTTGTTTAGCAGCCCCATGAGGTAGTAACAAAAAAGTCACTGCCGCTGACAGCAGTACACCGATGTCCCCAATATGTATCTGATTTATTAATCAAATAGACTGAAAACAAAAAACAGAGAATACAATGGTTTTCATCAGCATTATAAACCGCTGAAGGAAAGGCGCAGCTGGACTATACCAGCTTTAAACATGAAATGTGGTGCAGATGTTCATGGCATTCAGAGAACTGAGTTTTTGTCCAGGGCCATCTTGAAATATATATATATAAACCGTAGGGCAGGGCATTTTAAAAACCTAATTTTAAACCTCCAAACCTCTGTTTGTAACTGTTTTACATAAGTGTGTTTATTTATTGCATTTTTGTGCTCGCTTCATTATTTTACTCTAGTTCTTACTTATTGTCTTTGCTTCTTAGAAACCTCAAGTTTGTTGATGTTAGCAGTCTTGTTTTTATCTGTCTACTTTGTTGTCTGTCTTTTAATTCATTCTGTAACAACTCGATGTCATTGTAAGTCAGGGTTGCCCCTCAGTGATCTTTGGAGTATAAATAAAGGTTGAATGAAAGGTGTGAATGTGAGTGTGGCTGGTTGTCTGTCTCTATATGTCAGCCCTGTGATTGACCAGTCCAGAGTGTACCCCGCCTCTCACCCAATGACAGCTGGGATCCACTCCAACCCTTCCAAAGGGGGGACAAAAGGGGTATACAGCAGATAATGGATGGATGGATGGACACTCTACACATCCCTGTCAGGATGAACTTTAATGTCATCATCATCAGGAGGTCAGATATTTATTTTCATTACTCTGGTTTAATACAAAAAACCTTTGCTGGCATTGTCAGAATATTTTGGTGACATTGATATTAGCATTGCTGTACCTACAATATATCAAGTATAAATGAGTCTTTATCATGGCTGTACACTTTCCTGGAGCTTCAGAAGCCTTAATTTTCTTTGTTTTGTTTGCTGACGTTTTTTCTTTTTCTTTTTTTCTTGATAAGCTGAAAAGATGAATTGACCAGAAACTGTACATAGCTGCTCCGACTTTTCCTCCCTTCTACTTCCTCTTCTTCTCTCCTCCACTTCTGTTCCTCCTCAACCTTGTTTCTCTTTCTGTCACTTCTCATCATGCAACAACCCGCTCCTACACCCACTCTCCTCCCCCCTCTCTGCCTCTTCATCATGTACTTCACCCCCAGGGTACGGATCAACTCTCCTCTCCCCCTTTTCTCCACTTCCCCTTTAATCTCACTCTCCTGCCTCATCCATTTCTCTCCTCCTATTCCTTTCTTGTCAACTCGCTTTCATCCTCGTCCCATCCCTCTGTATCTTCAATGTGTCACGCATTCACTTGTAAGGGGTCAGTGAGGTCAGGGTTCTGGTTGGCAAATTACATTCGCTCCATAACTACCAGCTTATACCCATGTTTGTCATGGAACATGCCCTGATTTAGTCTTGGTTTGTGCTCAGCAGGATTTTCATTTCTCTCAGTGTTACTTCACGTGTGTGTGTGTGCGTGCGTGTGTGTGTGTGTGTGTGTGTGTGTGTGTGTGTGTGTGTGTTGTTTAGTTACTATAAGAATCTCAGCTTTTTGTGTAAGTATGCATTTTTGTTTGTGCATGTGTGTATATGCTTCTCCCACTGAAATATGCATGCAAATGTTTCACCTCAGCAGATCGAAAAAGGCTAGATTAGCTCCTAGTGTCTTGCACCTGCCTGTTGCTATGGAAACTGGGTATCCTCTGTGCGTCACCTGTGCCCATGTTTGGTCTGATTTCCTGCTCCTTTTTATCAGCTTCCCCCTCGCTCTCTCTCTGTCTCTCTCCCTCTCTCTCTCTCTCTCTCTCTCTCGTTCTCTCTCTCTCTCTCTCTCTCTGTGTAGTCCAAACCACGCTTACTGAAACAGAAACACACACACGTTCACACAGATAAAGTGCTACCTAAGTCCTCTGTTCACCACATGAATACCAGTATTTACGTCGGCTGTATGCTAAGCAAAAGTCATGCAGTGCAAAGACTCACTCAGACACATCAAACACAAACAAACAAACAAACAATGTGAACATATTAACAACATGTGGAGGTAATGACACAATCATGATGCTCAGTTATGTTCTTTCTGTTGTTCTTTATGGGAATCAGAAATTCATGCCATAAACTCAGGGTTTATTCTATCCACTGTTATAAAGAACTGGTGACAAATTCATATGTTTTTGATCATGTTTGGCCATATGATCAAAGTTTAGTCAAAACCAACAATTGGTCAAATTGAAGGAAATATCTTGGATGACGTGAAAACCCAAAATTAATTAATTTTATGAGAGGATCATCTATCCATCCACATCCTACTCTAAAGGGCATTTTTGGGGGGCAGGATGTGTATGGATGACTGCCTCTGGAAGGAAACCCCGAGAACAACTTTAATTCAGTAATGCAAAGTTGGCAGACGCTGACGCAGCTAATACTTAAAAGTGTTGCTCCTCACTAACTTCACAATGTCTGGGCACAGCGAAACCTGGAAACAACAGTTCTAGAGGTCGCCAGATGAGTTCTAGACAGCAGGGCACCAAGTATCAGAAACAGACGTCCTGAGGGAAATGGGCACAGAAAGACAGAGAGAGTCACATGCAGAAAAGTTTACACAGGACTCTGGCGAGAATGATAGCAGAAACGAGACAGAGGGGTCTATCAATTTGGAGCAAAAAGGGGGAGGACAAAAAAAAACCCACCACTGCAGTAAGCCAACCCCCGACCAGGCTGACCCTCCTCCCCTCTCTCCTTTTCTCTCCCCTCCTCTCCTCATCGATTCAGTGCAGCAGCAGCAGCAGGAGCAGCATAACAAATCTCTGGCCAAAAAAAAAGCCCTCCTCAGTCTCAGGCACTGCAGTGGCTGAGACCCAGCTTTGGGAAACCACCCATCCTTTTTTTCTCTTCCTCTGCGTCCACTCTGCAAGCCCCCACCCCAACCATAACACGCTGACTCCTCCCCCCTCCTACATTTCAAACAGTATCCCCTCCAGGGCAGCCCTCTCTGCTGTTTGATATTTCCCAATGCAGCATGACAGGTCAATTTCTCAGAAGACAACAAACAGCACTTCTTGTCCACTGGTTTATCCCAAAATGACTCAAACACCCATATGCAGCCGCACTTTGAATTCATCTGTCACTTTCCACTGAGCCTGACAATCAAAAAACAACCACGACTCTCTCTTGACCTGCCATAACCTCCACAGAGTAGGGCTGTTCTCAAAAAATCAATATGGCATTGGCAATATATCATTAAGTACTCCTAGCAAATATGTGAATCTATGCTGATGTTATAGAATCGATATGGCCACTAATGCTGTGATGGCAGTTTGGAAAGACACAATACCTATGGTGCTGTTCACAATAAAGCCAGTAGGTAGCAGTAGAAGCACAACTGCGTGATGCAGCACCGTTTCAATTCAAAACAAACAAGCATGGCTGAAAATCTTTATCCACTGAAAGCAAAGATACAGAAGCATTTTGGATTTTAGCCAACACCAGGAGGTTGAATATGAGTCATGCAATATGCAAGCCATGCAAAAAACAAGAATCTGCAGCAACACGGCCGACCACCATTTACACATGAGAGGTCATCTACACAGGGCCAGTGTGTGCCGTCCCAAGTAAAACACTGAATTATGCTTCCAAGTCAATATTTCACTTAACGTTGGCTCAGGAGATCACAAAAAAACTGCATGGCTTATTTCCAAAGACTTGCACCCAAACAGCGTTTAAGATAATGAAGGCTTCAGGCAGCTGCTCAATGAGTGTGAGTCAGGCTATTTAATCTCCTTTTGTCCATTTATTAAAGGAGCAATATGTAACTCTGACACCTAGCGTTTAAAATGGGTACTGCAGTTCAAATACAAAACATTACAGAGAGCTGTCTCCTCCTTAATGTCTGATGATATAGGAAGGTCATTTTATCATTTAATTAAGTTGATATCTTATATATTGGACCTTTTAAAGAAGCTGCACTGCCTCAGTTGTATGGCGATGTATAGAAAAAACAGCAGAGACAGCTATTTTAAGTTGAAAAAAAAAAGTATTTGCATTTATTTATAGTTTTGTGATCATAAACAGAATATTTTAATTTACTTCTAGGATCTCTGATGACCTGTATTTTAAGTGTTTTGAACTGTAGGATTCTTAATATTAGGAATTTGCTGTTTTTCTCTACAATAAAGAACAGCTGTTGTGGTGAATTCTGTGTAGTACATGATCATTATCCAAAATCAATGTGTCATGTAATTCGTATTGCATCTTGAGGTAGTGGGAAGTAGCAGTCAGAATCTCTTTTTGAGCCACAAGTGTTACTCACTTTAAATCTTTGTTATCCGCCACAATCTCTCAGAGATCAAAGCTTCATTACCTGCCGCTCTCCCCTACCCTGCAGTGCAAACCTATCTCTACTGGCACTGTTTGGTGCTGAGTTAATTTCTTTCTCTTAGCAGCTTTGGGATGTTCCAGTTGTAGCAAACTACAGCCATTGTCATACCCACCCACTGAGCGATTGCAGAGACAAAGAAATTTGATGTGCAGAGCTGAAGGTGGAATAATACTAGTTCCCCAAATGATAAGATACATGCAATATGGAAGCAAGAGACGGGAATGTTTTTTCTCTTGAATTATGCATCTATAATCTCACATGTTTTACTACCTGAAATAAAAAAAATGTACATTAAATAAATGTCTTCAGAGATTTGAATAAGTACAGTTATGACTGATCCTGAACAATAAATGTTTCTGTTGGTTATCGTTGGTGCACGAGTGGCAGGCAGATTTCTACAAGTTGTAGGCTTGCATGACAGCCTCCCTCCTTTACGTAACATTTATCTGCATTATTTATATGCGTATCAGAAAGCCTGGCTGACAATTCCTTATATAACATTCATATTTCACGACTGTTTCCTGGTTGGAGTTTGATTAAAATATCCTTCTTGCTCAAGAATCCAACTACTGCTGAAAGATTGGCCATTGAGGGGGCTTTAATCAACAGGGAGTGTGTGTGTGTCTCTCTCTCTCTCTCTGTGTGTGTGTGTGTGTGTGTGTGTGTGTGTGTGTGTGAGTTAGAGAGTGAGAGAGAAGTCAGTTTGGGGAGGGTGCAGATGATACTGCAGTATTAAACATCGTGAAAATACAAAAACATAAAAATGGTTAAACTTCTTTTAAACAGTGGACATGTAGCAGCCTTTAAGAGCCTTTTTAAATGATGTGTCGTGGTAAGTAAACACTGAGGATACTAAAACAGTCCATAGCTACACACAAGTGAGCTTCTAACATGGTTGATATTTCTCTTGGTCTAAATAACTATTTATAAAAAAAAACCTTTCATATTACACGTCACATCCTTATTCACCTGAAAATATGTGAACACATGAATCATCTTGATAAATGCTGTGATCTGAAAGGCGATCATTATTCATGTCATAAAATTACAAATTTGACAAATGGACGTCCTAACCAGTGAGATGAATTATGATCAGATTAGTTTGATGCATATGAAACCAATAAACTTCAATTTAAAATGTTCTTAGTATTGAAATGAATTTTTGCTTGAATTGTTCATTTTGACATGACTTTAAAAAGTACTGAAAATCCATTTTATTAAAAGGCAATATGGAGGTTTTCTATGAACTTTTCAGTTTTTCAGTGTGGTTGTTCTACGATTGAGAGTAGTATGCCCTTGAATGCTTTTAAATGTTGCCTGTCCATCACAGTCCCACAGACCTGTTAGCACATGCATTATTGTTGCATAAAGTGTGCATTGTGAGTGTCAGGTCATTATTTCATGAGAGGACACACTCGTGTTTAACAGCCCAATGATTCCTCACTTAAAAACAGGGATACATTTGAATATTAGAGGTAACACAATCAGCTCCAAATGTGTGAAGGCTTTGGTGTTGTATAAAGATATTGCTCACTAAAATAACTTCATGATCACAAAGTGAAGCCAATGTGAAAGAGGCAGAAGCTCCTGTGGCTTTAGCCAAGTGGCAGCTCTTTGGTTTCTATGATCACTGCCAGCAACAGCAAAGAGCTGTTTTTAGAGCAGATGAAACTTTTCTTTCTCTCACCTAATAAGGCAGGGAAAAAATCTAATTACAGTTAATATAACCAACAGAAGCAACAGAATGAATTGTTGGTCATTACCTTACATTATTAAAAAATTTGTCCCTCTACAATCTGACTGATTACCACTCACAGCTCAACAATGTTTAAGTTTTATAACCACGATGCTATATAATTAATAACGCTCTACAACTCTAACAGGGATCAACTGAAATGTATTTTATCTTTACCTATTAACACCTTTTAAAGTCCTGGTTTTATGAAGTAAGTATTGTCGGCAAAGTGCTGCGAATGTAATGTGTCTGGGAGATATTTATTGCAACGGGTCTTGGTTTCTTTCCCAGGAACTGGTCTGTTTATCGGAGCCAAGACTCAGTCCTCTGTTTGCCACCCAGCGTTATCGGCCTCACTATGAAATTCAAATCAATATCCTCGTAATAAAAGTCCCAGGCCTGCAGCAAATTTGAATCTATAGCTTGGAAAGCTAAAGAGATCTATGGAACTGCCAGGGCCGGTCTAATGAATGACCAATCACTGTAACATACAAACACACACACACACACACACATACATACACACACACACACACACACACACACACCCACACAGCTGCTCACTCAGTTAACCTGCACAGGTACCACACATCCATAGACATCCCACACACACATGCAGACCTGTTGTGTCACACATGCAGTCAGTCAGGCTGGTGTGAAACATGACTCTCTCATTAATAATGGATGGTAAACCAGGATCTGCACAACACCACTATTGTTTCACTAGACACAGCATTTCCATCCCCTCGATACTGTGTTTACACTTATTGACTCTTTTGAGAAACAGAGACAACGTGAGCACTGAATCCATCTTAGCATGAAATTACAGGAAATGGATTTTCTTTGAACCTCAAACTGTGAATATATTTCGTCGCCGTAATTTTTTGAAGTTGTGCTCTGTAGCAAATAGTTTATTTTATCATGAATTGAGATTAGAAATCAAGGCTTTTTCCTAAATGAGATTGTTTCAGTGATGTTAAATTATGTAAGTGAACTATGTGTTTGTTCTGACTGTTCAAATCGGATTTGAAACCGTTAGATAGAGATAGAATACATCTGCTTATACTCGAGATAAATGACACATTGATACATAAATGCATTTGATTTTAAAAAAAATGCAGTCTTATTAAAGGTCACATATTTTGCTCCTTTCCAACCAGTTTAAGTAAGCCTAAGAGGTCCCAAAAGTAGGTGTCTGAAGTTTCATGTAAATCCTCTCTGATCCTGTTTTTGATCATGCCTATAAACCCCTCTATTTCAGCCCTGCTCAGAACAGGCTGTTTCTGTGTCTGTAGCTTTAAATGGAAATGAGCTGTGTTTGATCAGCTCAACTGGAAGGGCTTGGGTGTCTCAAGCTTTCTCACTTCATGCCCAATCATTTACTGTGAGAAGAGGGCAGAACGAACGCCTAGCTGTGGGAGTGTCACACACCTGGGGGAGGGGTTACTGCCATTTGTGATGTCACAAAGGGAAACTTTCCAAACAGCCTGCACACATTTTCTGAAAAATGGAGCAGGCTAAAGACTGAGAGGATGGACTATATTTATAATTGGGAGTTTGCAGACAGACTATGGACACATATTAGTGTTAGAAAAACATGGTAAAGCATAATATGTGTATGTGTAAAATAAGTGTAGGTTCTAGAAATTTCAATATATTGCAATGCCATATAAGACCATGACCTCAATGATAATTTATACATATGAAACCAAACTTAAGTTTGCAAAGGTAGAAATGCAGCAGAGCTGTTGTGCTGGATTACATCATTTTGTATATTTGCACAGGGCATGTATTAGTTTGGGACCTGCTCATGCAAATCTATACCCTTGCTTTAGTTTGTGAAATAAAAACATTGACTTGAATATTTACCGACACAGATATCCTGTGATAATACTAGTCCCATAAAGTTTTCTGTTTGCTCTGAGACTTTGGCCAACCTTTTACCCGATCAATACTTAAGGAAGCAGTTCAAGCCAATTTAAGAGAAACCATGACAGTATTTGAGGTTTGAATTCAGCAGGCTCGTCTCACATCACAGCATTAAGACAGATTCTGAAGAAAAGGCTCAAATCCATCAGAGGAGTGAAATCTCATCACAATGAGATTGATGACTTGCATGAAATAAGGTTGTATGGATTTTGTTTTGGATCTTTCAAAGGCTCAAATTGTAAATGTAACCATTGGGTTGTAGATATAAACAGTTTGATTATATGTGCACTGTGTGCCTTGATGTTTGATTTGGGTGATGTGTATTTAAATATTTCACTTTCTATCCCAATGCGCCTCATGAAGCACAGACATGGTGGGGATAGGATCCAAATCATGAGGGCCCAGGGTAATATTAGGCTCATGGGATCCTGCTCATGTGTAGGTAATAAAATACCCCAAAAGTGTTTTTCTTTTCCACTGAAACACAAAGTACTGCCAGTATTTCAGTGTTTTTGCGTGAATGTCAGAGACTGTAAATATTAATGGATGAAGCCTGAGTGACGCCCCCCCATCTGTTACAGCAGGGGGCTCCGGAGGCTCATCATCTGTAGCTGCCATGCTGGAAATCTGTCTCAGCCTAACTTTCAGTCAACCTAACAGGAGTCTGAGAGCTGGAGCTGAGGCAGGTTTTAAGCCTCCTGACAAACGCTTACATCACACCCACCTGCCAATCTGGTCAGCTACGCACCTAACTATGGATAACACATCGTTCATAAAATCAAAAACCATGATGACAATAATGATCAGACCAATATCATTTTTAGTACCAGGCTGTATAAACTGGCGTTTTTGAATGGGGTGTGTTTGTGACTTCTGGTGTTCTTGGAGCCAGCCGCAAGCAAACTTCCACTTCCACATTGGCTTCATTGCCGCTTGGTGAATGTGTATGTGATGTCCAGAGTGTCTGTGTATGCTTGCTTGCATATGTAATTATTGGATTATATGCATGTGTGAGCACATCTGTTATCATCTATACTTAATGTAAGTAATGCTTTAATAGATCTGAATAATAGCATACTTTCATGTGGAAGACGGTCATAATATGATGAGTGGTTATGTGTCTGTGTGTGTGTGTGAGTGTCTGCGTGTGTGTGTGTGTGTGTGTGTGTGTGTGTGTGTGTGGGTGTGTGTGTGTTTGAGTGTCCCAGTGGATTGTTTTGGGAAGTGAAGGGTTGGAAAGCTGAATGCTGAGTAAGCGTTGCAGGACCAGAGCTGGGAGACTGCAGTGCTGCTGGCAACACACTCAGATCAGAGCTCAGACTGATACTCAGCAGAGGGGGGAGGTGTGTGTGTGTGTGTGTGTGTGTGTGTGTGTGTGTGGGGGGGGGGGGGGGGGGGGGGGGGGGGGCACTTGAAAGTTTTAAAAATATCCTATAAATTCTATGTATGTATTGCATATTGCATTTTAGCTAAACACACATGCAATTCCACTCGCAGACAATTTCAACACCTACTGCAGTGTTTTCCTTACCTGATGCAAAGCAGAGCCTGAGTAATGAAACAAACAAAACGTCCTCGTGTTCACACAAACAAAGGCCTACATGCTCATCATGCACATGGTACAACATAAACACAAACTCACCACTACAAAGATGTTATCATTTTATATTCATAAGGCAAACAACCGTCAATACCTTTTATCACACTAATAGAGGAGCATCACTATTTGTACAAAAAGTCAAAAATATCTCTGCATACTTTCTTAATTAGACACACTTGCACAACCAGGAGAACCACGCAAGCATGCGTACTGCAAGAGCCTGAGCCCACGCCCCGACTGACACACTGCGTCACGGCCGACAGTCAGAGCCAGCAGCCTTGTTTACTCCCTCTAACCTGTGTGCCACTTATTGTGCTAGAAAAGCCCTCATCTTCTCCTCCTGCCCACTTCCTCCGCTCCCATCTCTTCCCTCCACCGCGCTGCCTCCCCATCTTCTGAGTCACCCTCTGCTGCTCATATCCACCCCACCCCCTCTCCTCTCCTCTCCTGTGCTCGTGTCCTCTTGCCTTCCCTTCCCTCACTCTCAGTCGTCTCCTTCCCCTCATCTCTCTTGCCTCGTTATGAATGGCTCTGCTGGGCTTACAAGGATGTTTGTCACTCTCTATTCACTGTCTCCATTTCTCATCCTTTCTTTCATCACTTATGTGCGATCCTCTTTCAGCCTCCTCTCTGCTTTCCCTTCTCTCCCTCTTATGTTTGAATCCATTGCCTCTGTCTTCAGATAAGTGTCATCAATAACACTGTGACTTGGTATATTTACAAAAATCCAGGCTGATATAATGACCCTCAAAGCCTCTCGCCCCCACCCTCCCCCTCTGCCTGTATATTAGATTATATAACTGTGTCCCCATGGACCTTGAGGACACTGCAATCTAATTTTATCTGTTCATGTCGGTGGTGATGATGGGAGAGTGCATCACTGCAACATTTAACACAGAAAATGATCTCTATGCTCTCAGACGATTCTTGATAAAAACATCAATTAAAACATGACCCAAAAAACAAACTGGCTGCAGTCAGCCTCCCTGAAGCCAGTTATGTATTCATCCAGGCAAAGAGGATGTGGCTGCACTGTCTCTTCATGATACCCTGATTATTTTGGGATGTGAGATGCAGATTCCTGTTTGAAAGCAGTGTATGAGGCTAACATGAGAACAGTAAACACAGAGCTGCCATTTTGATGTCTTTCTGTGAAAGGAACTCGGGAGCTGCCTCCAAGTTTTTTTCTGTTCTCCCAAAACGACCAGACCCCTGCATGGGCTAAGTTTGCCAAACAGCGCCATGTGCTGGTTGCTACATGGAACTGCATCTGGTTTGAGATTAGTTATTTTCTGCCAGCAGATTGACGTCTTGTTGTGGCTACATTAGTTGACAGAATAAAAACTGCAGCAATCAAGGGGTGATATTTATACCTAAACTAAAGGCAGCATTAAAAGTAAGAGTTAATTACTCCATGTGTGTTATGCTTGTGTGCCTGCTTGATTGTTGTTTCAAGCAGTGTAAAGAATGGTTAGTGTTGTAAAGAAAGAAAGAAAACGGAATCATAAAAAAAGCCATTGGCCACACGTCTCCTCCTCTCATCATAGATTAGTGTTTCTATTTGTTTGACCGCAGAAAGGAAGAAAGAAAGAAAACAAACGTGTTAAATTATGTGTCATGTCCAGCTCTTCATCTTAAGTTATTTCAGTTTTTTCCTTGTAGTATTTCCTGTTTTATTTTTGCGTTACTTACATCTTCATTCCAGCATTTTCTCCTAGTGTGTTTCTTCCCTGTTTTTTTTTAATCATTGCTGTTTTTTGGATTTAAATTCTGCCTGCTCCCTTTGGATTTTGTCTGCTGATCTTGCTTGTCTATTTTTTTTGCAAGTAAAGACCTTTTTCTTAACCTTGAGACTGGGTGAGTGTATTGTCGTGCTTGTGCTTCTTATCCACAGTGGGTTTTTTGGTTGTACATTATGTAGCTGTGATGGGAGAAATGTGACCCACAGCGGTAGAAGAAAAAACTTGAAAAGCTTGCAAATACGAAGGGGAAGAAGAATGAAAGGATTGAAGGAAATATGGGAAATTAAAGAAAGAAAGTCTGCTGTGAGACAGCAGACTGTCATTTCCTCTCCTCAGCAGCTTCCTCTTACCATTTCTAACAGACTCTTCACGTCTCTCACTGCAGACACTACAGAGTCAGAGGAGGATTTTTACACAACTTTATGACTGCAGCATGTACGTACATTACCGTTTGTTACCCTGCACAATATTACTTGTGTTATTTTAACAAGAATTCAATTTAACTAGGTCTATTAGCAGTTTGTATTTTTTGTCTGAGTCACACCAACCAAGAGCCCTGTCATAAAGCAGTGCAGAAACAACAAGCACACATCCATTCATACTCATCACTGAGTGCCGATGTCAGTGACGGAAAAGGTCTGATAAAGTTGAAACTTTTACAGTATATTAGGTCGCCCTTAATGTCAGTTTAATGTCAGTTTACACGGGAGGAATTATTCAAGTAAGAAACAAACCTGTTGAGTTTTAGTGTGGACTCCTGACTGTTTTATGATACACTCCCCGCCTCTGTTATAACTATTTGTCAATTTCGTCACTCACACACGTGGTTTGGGTTACCACGGTAACTTATTACCTTTTACATCATTGTCAGTTTACCATTTTTTCCTGTTTATTTATTTTCTCTTCTTTGTAACAGAGAAGTAATGACAAGGCCATTTAAGTGGACATACACACACCTGCAAGCATGCACGAACACACACACACACACACACACACACACACACACACACACACACACACACACACACACACACACACACACACACACACACACACACACACACACACACACACACACACACACACACACACAAGCACCAGTTTGTCTTTTTTTCTTGAGTTTGTCTTGAATTAATTAAAAGAAGAAGAAATACCTAAAAAAAGGAAATATTTAAAAAAGGAAATCTTTCTAGGTTTAAACCAGACCCAATAGAGCAAGTTTAGCAGCCACCACTCCTTTATGTGTAAAATAAGAACATGCACAGACGTACTGACTGTCAGATGTTGTCTTTTGTCTGACAGTTGAAAGAAAACAAACAGAACCAGCATGCTGTCAATGTGATTTGACAGTGTGTTCCTGAGAATTCTGTCTTTTCTTTTAGCTAGTTTTAAAATACTTACAAAAAGTCTTTGTCATCTGATTATTATAACAGCTTCTACCCTTTGTGAATAACTGTTGTGAAAACCTACATGTACTTCCTGCAGACTATTTCTTACTAAATTGACACTGTCAGTAGCAGAACTACATAATTAGATTAACAATAGAGGTAACATGATGTCCAGCAGTGTCGCTGTGAAGAATTCAACAATCAAGTGTGGCTAGCTGCCACAGGTGGCCGCTACGCTCAGGTTACAGACTATAAGTCCAGAATGTCTGAGTGTCTCTCTCTGCCTAACCTCCTTTGGGTCTAGTCTGTGGTTTTGGACGGCTCCAGCGTTTTCCTCTGGGTGTTATGGCTGAAAGGCATCATGAAGTCATCAAAGTCCACCTCCAGGGACAAGATCTCCTTCCGCCGGTCCATCTTTGACATAAGCTGGCTGGTGGTTGGTGGCTTCCCCCACATCTGAAAAAGACGGACGAAAAAGATACAGAGTGACACGGTGAAAAAGACAATTTGATGTATTTGTTTACTAAGGCAGGTTAGTGTACACATTCACCCACTGATGGCAGACGCTGCTATGTAAAGTGTGACATCAGAAGTTACTGATCACATTAATACACATTTATACACCGCTAAAGAAGCAGTGGGAGCACCATGGGGTTAGGTGTCTTGCCCAAGGACACATCAGACCACAACCAAGACGGCCAAAATGTCAAAATGTATCAAAACCGGTCCAAATGTATTTCACAGGCAGATTATCAAATCATCTAATGTATATTAAGACCACATAATCCATCTTGTGATACAGAAATGTATATTTTCATGTCCCGATACGGACCATAATATGGAAGTTGGTCTAGTAGCTGGAGAGGTGCCCTTGGGCAAGCCACCAAACCCCCAACCACCATGGTGCCCTCCCTGTCTGTAGCAGCCCCACTCTGACATCTCTCCACTAATGCATGTCCACAGGATATGTTTGTACATGTGTGTGATTCGGACCTATGTGTGTGAGAAACATGTCTCTAAATAACAGAATTTAAACCAGAATTTCCCCTCAGGGATTAATAAAGTATATGATATTAAAAATATATATATTTTCAATAAAAGCAATCAGTGGCTTCAGTACAGTAAGGAAACCTGAGGAGACTGATGATGAGCCCTACTGTTTTTGGCACAAAGGTGATATCCACGGTGTTGGATTTTCCTGTAGTGATCCTGGTGTTTTCTGTGATGATGCTCTTTGAATCTTTCTGAGGAGAGGTCTTTCCTGCTGTTGCAGTTGATGTCTCTGTGTGCATGGACACTTCTGCAGCAACATCCTAAAGGGGACACAAAGACTTTTAAAAATGACCTTCATTTTATTAATGTATGCTGAGCAAAGGTTCTCCTGTGTCGCTGTGAAGTCAGTCAGATTGAGGAGGGTTTCAGATCAGACCATCTCGTAGTTTAGTGTCATCACAACAGTGAGAGAGAGAAAATACTCATTATGAGATCAGGAAATGAATGCGAAACATCTGTCAGTTTGAGAATTAAAACTTTGGGAGATTCCAGCAAAATCGACTTGTTCCAACGATGACATACAACAGTGTTAATCATCAAAGAGCATTAGAAGTGCTGTGATTTCAGAATGAAAACTGTGAGAATATGAAAAATACAAGAAGTAATTAAATCACAGAGCTTGTAGGTCCAGCTTACTTCTCTAAAGAAACGTACTGGACATGAAGAATATCCAAACTCTTGACACACTAACACACAGATCTGTTAGCTACACGACTAGAAAGTGCAGCTGTGTCAATACAGAGTAAATCCAGATGTTTACAGCTGCCACTGATGGACCTTTGCCCCTCCACATGCAAATGATCGTCTTGTCCTCTTTTCAGGCGTCTGATATATGACACCAAAACTGTTTCCTTATTTGGACCCCTCACTTACACTTCAATCAGTTAGAGACAAACATGTCCGTACACCCTCGCGTCTGACTCCACTTCACTTACTACAACTACTGTATAAAACTATAAATATCAAACTTAGTTGTTAATGGTAATACTACACATACTTTTAACATTATGACTGATATTGTAGCTATACATCTATCGTATTCATTGTTGTTGCTGTTTGTCTCCATCCTTCTCCTTCCTACACCTCCCTCTGGTTCACTTTCCAGGCCCAACACAGCCACCAGGTACCAGTAGATATCTGTTCATCATGAGTCTGGTCCTGCTTGAGGTTTCTGACTCTTATAGGAAGTTTTTTCCTCTCCAGTGTAACTTTGCTAAATGTTGCTTAGTGATGGATTAATGTTTGGTCTTTGAAGATAATAAAACAAAAAGTCCGGCCTGTGGCTCCTTTCCCACATGTCATTTCTCACTCTATTTCTCACTCACTTCTCCACTGTCCTATCAAATAAAGGCAAACAAACCCAAAATAAATCTTAAAAGAAAAATGTTTTTTTTAAATGATTTGTGAATATACTAAATGAATCTGTGCTACAACACAACCTGGTACTTTCAGAGTCTGGATGACAAAAAGACAAAAAGACAAAAAGACTTTGTCAAAATGAAAAGAAGCAGCAGTGTGTTCTTGTTGTAACGTTACCCTTGTGGTCTAATTTGCTTACTTGCTTACAAGTCTCTACCTTACAGTAATCAGATCTCTTCACAGGCTTAGGTTTCTCATGCTGACAGAAAAAGCAGCAGTAAACAGACACAAACCATGTTGGAGGAAAGCTTCCAGTCAAGAGTTGTTTGAGTTTTACTCTGTGAGAATTTTGCTTGTGTTCAAACAAACGTAGCTGCTGCTGTGAATCCATAACTAGACGCAGCAGCAGGAAGGAGAGTGGGAGAGTCGGTGGGTGAAATGTTCTTCTCAAAGAAACACACACAGTAAAATAGGAAAGTTTTGAAGGCAGACAGTTTTAATATTTTTGGATTGGGGTGGTAAAAAAGAGATGTTAATTGCGTTTCTTTTGTACCTTTCCTTTAGTTTTTTTAGCATTGCCCCCTGTTTTTTTTCCTGTGTCCTTTGGTTTCGGTAAAGAATCCATTTTGTCTTTTACCAAATCAATTATCCTGGGGTCTCCAAAAGCTCTGGCAATATCCATGCAGTTTTGTTCTAAGAAAAAAAAAATATAGAAAGTTAAAATAACAGTAAAGTCACATTGTCAATCTTCAACGAGGAACAGCTTCCTACCATCCCTGAAGGGTTTTTTGAGCGTTTGAACATTCAAGGTCACATATTATGAAAAATACACTATGATGGTTTTCTTACACTAACATATGTCCCAAGTCATTCTACAAACCCCCCAATTATGACAAAAGTCCATCCTCTCTGTCATTTAGCTGCTCCACTTTTCAGAAAATGTGTCCTCAAACAGGCCATTTGGAGAATCTCCCTTTGTGACATCACAAAGGGCAGTAACCCCTCCCCCAGGAAGGTGAGACTCCCACAGCTAGGTGTTTGTTCTGCCCTCTGAGACTGCCTTCTCACTACAAACAATCGGGCATGGTGCAAGAAAGCCAGAGCGTCCTGAGCCAACACAGCTCATTTACATTTAAAGGTACAGACACAGAAACAGTCTGTTCTGAGCAGGGCTGAAATAGAGGGGTTTATAGGCATGAACAAATATCGGCTCCAAGTGGATTTTTACCACTACAGTTCACAGACATGTTTTGGAGAGCTCTGACACTTATGGAAACGTGTTGAAAAGTTGGATATGTGACCTCCAGAAGCTTTTTCACATAGTATTCATATCAACAGTAGAGTTTTAAAAATCTTCATTAATATATATATATATATCAGATGTACAGTCGAACCTTTCTTGTTCTCGGAGTAAACGTTGGCACCTGCCTTGATGAGAAAGTCCACACAGGAGGGTCGAGAGCTCTCGATGGCCCTCATGAGGGGTGTGCCTCCACTGAGGCCCTTGGTATCTATGTTGGCCCCTGCCTTCACCAAGAGCTCAAGAAGTTCCACTTGTCCAGCCTGAGCCGCATGGTGGAGAGGCGTCCAGGAGAACTGGTCACACGCATTCACATCCGCCCTGTCCGAAAGAGGTATTACAATCATGTGAAAGAAGGACAATAAGCAGGGGACACAAACCTGCTTGTCTTTCAGTATAGTACAAATGTCAAGATATTTTTTTAAACAGGATATTTCCCTTTTGTTGTCTATTATTTTCTGCTCTTCACTAATGAATTAAACAGTAAAAAGACTTCATTAAAAAGTAATGTGTACCGTATGATATGTCTACTGCTGACTCACAACAACTCTAGACTCGAAGCAATTTAAAAAAACAATCATGAAAATGAGAGATTTTTCTTAAAGAGGATGTCCTGTCCTGTTGACAGTGAACAGGCTGATCAGCTTCTTGATGTTTTAAAACCAGATCACCCTGATTCTAATTCTGTGATGTGTCTTCCATTATAACTCCATCCCATCTGCAGTACTACAACCAGTAGTGCTTGATATCTTCAAAATGAAACCCTTTTAACTTTTTTGTATTTACGTATTGTATTTTGTATAGTACCAATTCATAATAAATGTTATCTCAAGTCACTTTACAAAGAGCAGATAAAAGACCTTACTCTTTGTTATATTATCTGAAAAAAAACAAAATTAATCTACCATGAGCACAAAGCAACATTTAGCAAAGTTTACAGTTTACAGCAAAAACATTCTTTTAAGAGGCAGAAACCTCGAGCAGAACCAGACTCATGTTGAACAGACATCTACCACCACCACAACAACAACAATGAATAAGCTGGATTTGAAGCTACAATATCAGTATTTAACTATCTCTATACATTTTAGCATAAAGGTTTAGGGTGCACTCACACTAGAACATTTTGTACTGTACCATGTTTAAGCACGATTGTCACTTTTCTTAATATGGCTGCTTCATAATAGAAGCAAAACTTAACACACAGTGTGCTTCTGCTTTATTGCTTACAAAGAAGCTGCTGAAGGAGTGTCTGCTGATTCAAGAATTCTGGGATATGTACTTTTTTAAACAAAATATCTGATACCACACATAACCATAGGATAAATTCTGGACTGATAGCCTACCTGTAATGCTGTTAAGTTTATAGGCCCAATGTTGGCAAATAGTTGTTTGTGTACACAGAAATCAGCTATGAAGCAACGTTATGAGGCCATGCTTCGGCCACCTCAGGCTGGTTTAAGCTTTGCTACAGACTTTTTGTTTTTGTTTTGAAGAGCTGAGCAGGTAGTGTACAGTGACAACAGCTGACTTCTGCTACCAGAAACAACACTGATGGAGCAGTGACAATCAAGCACAAAGGTAAAGTTGATGAGCTGATGGAAGCTTTAGAGGTGTTTAAAAAAGGAGGAAGCAGCAGATTCAATCAATAGTGTGCACTATGATAGCTTCATCACTACACAGACTATGAAATCGTCACATTGTTTTCACACTTTTCATTTGATGAATGATCTAAACTTTAACCCTCTGAGGTCGATGCTGTAATAACGGGGTTGTGTTAGCTCTAAAAAGGAAAGGTACAACAGAGCAGGTTACTGTGAAATCCACTCTTTTCGTCAGCTCGGCGGCTTTCCGGTGATAAGCGAAATCCAAAAGCTTTTCTATCCCACTGAGAAAATCAGTTTACAGTGACTGTCCGGATCCAAGCCTCACAAAATGAAGGTAATCCATTATGATTTAATCATTTTAGTGAAATTGTTTCATTTCTGTTAGCTCACTCAGCTAACACGGACGCTGCCATCTTGTTTTGGTCTGTCAACCAATCAGAGGCTGTATCTGTGATCAACAGGTAAGGGCCAATGAGAAGCCAGTGCAGCCTGAAACAAACTTTGTCTGCTCTCAGCATAGAAATACAACAGATAGAACTGTTTAAATGGATTCATCCTATTCAGCTTATTCTAGTATCAGTAGATCTTTCTCTTTTTACTAAACATCTTTAAATAATGTGTAGATTGTCCTTTGGAGAGGGTTAAATTCACTTAATTGCCATAAAAAAACTTAACTAAACTAAAAGCAAACTGTAACTCTTTGTTACAAAAAGT
Source organism: Labrus mixtus (assembly GCF_963584025.1). NCBI lineage: Eukaryota > Metazoa > Chordata > Actinopteri > Labriformes > Labridae > Labrus > Labrus mixtus. The sequence continues at coordinate 22,481,526 of NC_083623.1, forward strand.
GTTGAAATATTTGTCCTCAAATCAGAATACAAAAGAAAAGAATATATGATCTTCCTTACCCATGTGTCAGGAGATATTGAGCCACTTCATAGTTGCCACTGGCGCAGGCTGCCATCAGTGGAGTCTTGTAAAACTGATCTTTAACATCCACAGGAACTCCCTGGTTGAAAGCAAGGTTCAGCGACTCCAGGTCTCCACTTTTCACACAGTAGTTGATGTTGACGTAGACCTTTTCTGGCTTTTCCAAGTACCACCCTGAGTCATTCATTATGGGATGTTCCGGCGGGTGATCTCGGTCAAATCGAAGGGGGTCTGAGCAGTTGTAGTAAGTCTCAATCATAAAGTGAGGAGGGCCTCCATCTGCTCTTCGGGGCATCAGCTCTGGGAGAAGTGTGCACATAGGCATAGGAAGGACAAATTTACCCTTCTTCTTTCCTCCTTTCCCTCCCTTTTCCCCCTTCTTCTTAGGAATATACGAGGAGATGAGGAACGGTTTCTTGATGTACTTGACCCCTTTGAAGAAATCATTGATGTTGACACTCCCCTTGTCATGGGCTGAGATGACGTGATTGACCTGTTCTACATCAACTGGAGCGTTTAGGTCTTCCAACACTGAAGTAAACATTTCTGTGGTTACCGTTTCTAAATTGGCCCCAAAGGCTTGCCGTAATTCTGTCTCATACTCATAAGACCAGTCATGGAGGGTAAGGGCCCATAGGTCTGACAGGAGGCTGTCACTGCTTGATTTTTGGCCTTTTCCCTGTTTTCGCTCTGCTTTCTTCAGCTCCTTGGCTGCAGCTTTGTGACCAGCGTTTTTGGCAATCTGACGTGGCAGGAAACCTTCCTGGTTCTTCACTTTCGGATTACAACCTAAACAAAGAGCACTGTTTCAGAAAATCGTTTACAAAAGGTAGAATTACCTTGTTTCATTTGGTTTCTAATATTTCTCTTCTAGCCTTTTCTTGTTTTTATTTTTTCAATATTTGACCATGACGTAAATTTAATTTCCTGGCCCTACACGTATCACAACACAGATATTGGTTTACAGCAGACAACAATACCGGTTCTGTCTTGACACTCTGACCACACCCCTCTAAGAATAAGTGAGCACAGAGAAACCCATATCTTGTCTCTGCAAACCAAAAAGGCATGTTATTGTAAACTCTCTCATAGCACCTCTTTGTGCCAGGAACTTGCAGCAGTTGGCATTTCCCGAGGCTGCAGCGTAGTGTAGAGCTGTGCAGTCATCTAGGTTGATCACACCCATGTCTGCTGAGTATGCGGACAGCACCTGAATCACCTGGAAGACACAGAACACCAAAGAGAAACACATCTAAATCCAAAATGTCAAATACCACTGTAACCCATAGACACCGCTGTGATATGGGTTAAGGCCTGAACAATACATTTAGAAAAAAATGGAAGATGTTTGGTGAATGTTGGGAGAAGATTACACTGCTATAATCATGTTCTCGAAACCATACATTCTGCTAAAAGCTCCTTCACTTTTATTCTGACTATAGCTTCGTATTAATCAGACTGAGCAGATATGTCACCTCAAGGAAGCCCCCCATGGCCGCATAGTGTACTGCTGCCAGGCGCTGTCGATCCAGGGCATTGGGATTTCCACCTATCTTGAGAATGGCTCTAACTAGCTGGAGTGAGCCTGACTTAGCCGCCCCCATCAAAGCTGTGACGCCGGTTGCCTGAAGAGTCAGAACAGAGAGGGGAAAGGAGTTAGGTGTAAGTTGAACAAACGACATGAGAAGCTTCTCAGCTGCATGTTCAAGCATTACACTGTGTTTTACTCAAAGAATTCAGCGAGATTGACCACATCCTCCGTGGCACATCCTCAGATCTCCTAATGTCTCAGTGTCTAGTCCCCTTATGCAATTTTCACCTGGTTTGTAGCATTAGGGTCTGCCCCTCCATCCAGCATGATGAGACACATGGGGGTGCACTCCTCGGCTCTTTCACACATCAATTGGAAGACGTGAATTCCCTGCGCTGATACATTGTTGACATCTGCCTGGCAGGTTAGTGCAACTTGCAGGCAGCGAGTGTGACGCTTGGTGGGGTAGATGCAGTAGAACAGCACACCTAGTTGTGGGAAAGGGTACAAAAGATAAGCAGGAGTTAATACATAGTGAAAAATATAAAAAGTGGAAGCTTAAAGGAGTGGTGACTGACTGACAGTCTCAGTCTCTTGAGCAGTAACTAAATTTTTTAAAATAATGACAATATCGAAAAAAATTAAGAAAGGTTGGTCCTGACATCCCATAGTGCAGTGATGTCCAAATCCAATCACATGGATCCTCTCTCTCTCTCCTACATGGAGCTAAATTGAGCATGTTGAGATGCTTTGTTTTACATCAGCTATTGAACAGTGACTGGCAAGCCTTCAAATCAGCAATGTCATGTCCTGAGCTGTCTTCAACTCTGTCCTTGTCTCTCATCCACTCTGGTCTGCTGAGCTCCTTGTATGTGTATAAAAAGAGGTCAAACCCTGCCTGCAGAGAAACACCAAAAACCATGGACAACACAAACACATCACAAAACTGTTTGAATGTAGTTTACCTAATTTATGTTCACTTGTTTTATTTCAGCTCAGTGGTAGAGCCTCTTAAGTTGGAGCGGCAGTGGAAGTGGTAAAAGCGTTTACGTATCTGGGAAGTTTGACTGACGATAAGCTGAGCTGTGATCCCAACACTGAAATGATTTGTATAAAAGGTCATCAACGTCTCTTCTGCCTTTGTAAAAAGGTTAGATTTAATGTTGACAGAACTCTCATGACTCTCGTGTTTTATACAGCCTATATTCAATCTGTCTTAACAGTTTGTGTGATCAGCTGGTATGGAAACCTCAGGGTTAAGGCCGAAACCTCACTTTCTAAAATTGTGAAGGGCAGTGACAAAATCATATGTGCCCATCAGAGCAGCCTCACTGACCTGTACAATAAAAGGCAAAATCTGCAAAAGGCAAAATCCATCCTGTCAGTCAGTGCTCACACCATTCACTTTGAATTTCAGATACTTCCTTCTGGTTCTCAGTTCAGATTTCCCTCAGTAAAAACCAATAGATACAGGCTCTCTTTTGTGCCCAGTGCCATTTCCGTCCTAGTATAGTTGTGCTGGTAATGCTGTCGGTACCAATTTGGCTGATGTTGCTGTTGGGTTTCAGTTTGTATCTGACCTTGGCTGTGTCGCTTTGGTGTTTCTGTTGGAAACATTGTCAGCAGTAACTCTCTCATGTATATAGGCTAATATTATTGTGGTTTTGTGTGGTTTGACTGTGTTAATATATGCACTTGTGACTTTTATTACTATTAATGAATACTAACAGTGACCTGTTTATATTCTTGTTGACTCAGCACTTTAATCTGTCTGTAATGGAAGCTGCTAAGAGCATCAGTCCAGGATCACTGCTGTTTCTCCAAGGCTGCATTAATCTGCATTAAGCCTCTTACCTTTCTACCTCATTAGCTTTCTACATGTATTTAGTCTTTTGGCCTTTTTCTGTCCTTTTAATACCTTGCTGCAAAACCAATCGCCCTTCTGGGACAAATAAGAGGAGATACAGACATTGGTGCTTACAGATTGCCAGTTGAACGCAAGACATTAGCACTCCTGTCATGCCTTGTTTGCAATGGCTAACACACTGGGCCGCCCCTGGTCCTCCATCAGAGGTAGTAACAGAGACAGAATTGGGGGAAATGTGGTGGCAATGATGGTAATGTTTAATGTTGAAGCTGGTGAGGCGAAACAACACTGTGTGTGTGCATGTCTGAGTGTATGTGTATGTGAAGCTCCCAATGTGTTTACACGCCAAGCCTCTCCTGCTTCCAACCACAGTAATGCCGTAACGCAATCTGAAGGCATTATGTCTCTGAGTCCCTGCCCATTTGTATCTAGGTAAAAAATATATATCTGGTTTGAACCAAATTTAGGGGCTGCTTGCAACTAGCCAATCGTGGTGACTCTGTACAAACTTGCATTATCAGGCTTCTACATGACTCCTGTTGGCACTCACTCGCTCTCTTGCTCTCTCTCCTCACCTCGATGGTTCTTAGAGCACAACAGCTGTGCAACACACACCAGTGTGTTTTTTTACTTTTCTGGCATGTATAATGATCTGCAGTCAGTGTCCTCTAAGTCTGACATAACTGGCTGAATGTAACAGTTACAGTAACAGCTGGCTTGCATGATTTGTGCGTCATCTGGTGAATGGGGCTTAGCAGAGTGACACTAGGCAGCAGAGGGAGAGGTGGAAGGGTTTTTTTTACCTGGAATGTTCATGTTGCCTACTTACACTTTAAAAATACCTACTCAATTGATTTGAACCAGCAGACAACTTTAAATGAGGCAGAACAGGATTGGTGAGCAGCAAACGTGTTTTGGGGCATTCCCCCTTTGCTTTAATATAAACATTATGTAATGATGCTAATCTGGGAGTGGACAGTCTTTAAACAATTGTAACATGGTCAAAGTAATGAGGAAGAGCAAATGCAGCTCTTGTCCATCCCTTGAAATCTTTACAGTCTTTGCTTGAAACAGGCAGATATATGACTGTAGACAATGAGCCTACTGGGGTAGAGACTTGGCTGTAAGAGTTGACTCTTAGCAGAAGCAGTCCTTGGGGAGAGCAGGATCATATCAGGTTACTCAGCACATAGCAGGAGACGATTGCCATTAGTGGTTGATCTGTAATTAGATGTAGCAACGCTGCCTGACACACACACATGCACACAACTGTGCACACAAATCCACGTACAACATACAGAACATACATGATACAAAAGCATGTATTCATGCACACGAGCACACATCCAAATACTTTTCTGACTAATACGACCTCTGCCTCTCTCCCCGTCATCCTCCTCCCCTCTCCCCTTCACTTCCCTTTGAGTAGAGTGCCATTTTCAGTAATTGATGCCCCGGATACACTGTAATTGGGGTCATTATCACAATTGGTTTAAAATGGTCCTGAAGAACAATTTTGGGCTGGCTGATTGGAGTTGTACAGGATACTGTCTTCTCATCAATATGTAAACAGAAGCACCATGCATTTTCATGAGCTGTAAGACAAGGCAGGGCATTTAGAACCGACCTGCTGGTCTAACATGAGATGGAAACGCCTCTATTTGAGACGTCGACACTCACGTCGAGCTCAAATGAGAATACATTAGTGGAAGAGAAGTGGTGCCTTTGCCTCTCCTGATTACAGCTACTACATTATTTACATTTAGCCGCATTTAGGAGCTTTATAAAGGAGAGTTTTACACAGGCTCATAAGAAAAATATATTAGAGAATATGCTACTTATCCAGAGTTAGTCAGACCTGTCTATCTGTTTGAGGACTTTGAATCATGTGTTTTGATGTTTAGAGGTAAGGTGATACTCTCTTGAGTCTTAAAGACAATCAAAGACAAAGACAATCATATAGAAAAGAAAGGATTAGGAACATAAGCTCATCATTCAGATTCAGTCTTTTATACAAATTGCTGCAACTGATGATTGTTTGTCTGCCTCTACTTTATACATTAATTACCAGTAGCTCAAATGTCCACCTAATAAATGACTTAAAGCCCAGTACAACTCATCTGTCAACAATTATCTTCCAAAGTGTTTAATCTTTCAAGAATTCACAATATGCCCAACCTGTACTGTATCGCAAATGTGATCGCTCACCTTTGCCCTCAGCGTCTTGTAGCCTGAGGTTAGCATCATTTTCGACCAGAAGTGCCATTATGGCATCGTTGCCCATCTCAGCAGCCAACATGGCCGCAGTGTGGCCCTTCTTGTCCTGAATATCAGGGTGTGCTCCCTGAGAGAGAAGGAAGCTGGCCAGGTCTGTAAGGAGTCAGGGAGAGTATGGACACAGTCAGGAGAATGAAGTGACAGTGAAACTATTTGGTTACCAGTGGAATGGCCTGATTTATGGCCTGATCCTGTAGCTTGGACAACTGTCTTTTTTTACACATGCCCTCTTACTAAGGCTACAGTCCAGTAATAAGGCCTTGCTTGCATTAAAATAATACATCACAAACTCAAGACCCCCCCCCCCCCCCCCCCACAAAAAACTGATGTTAATTAGGGATTTTGGAAGTTGGAAACACTTGAATCTATTGCATGATATTACACTGAATTACAGATTTGTAAAGTGCCGTGCAAATGCCGGCCTATCAGATACAGCTGGCCAGTGGAGGAAGTACAGAAAAGGTTAATTACCATGTTTGTTGGCTGAAACTGCCACGTGAAGCACCCCTATGCCGTCTTTTGGCTCTGTGAGATTGATGAGGTTGTCTACCCCAAGGTTCACCATCTTCTCTATTTGCACCATATCCCCCTTATGGATGTGCTGCAGCAGGCGGTAGATCTGAAGGACCTCCAGGCGGCCCTCTGCTTCTCTCCCACTCATTATGAGGCCAGGAAAGGACTGGTGGGAAAAAAAAAGACTTCATGAAAAATGCCCTGTTACTTATATTCAAGACTAATGGTTGTAGCAGTTGTATATGGCTTTTGGGAAAAGTGAATTGTTTTTTCTGGTGTTTTGGTGTTATGTAGCTTAGTTTAAAACACTCAGTAGAATTAACTCAACAAAGCAAAAAAACTTGTTTGGATTTGTATAACATCGGTCAGAGGAGCCATTATGGTGGGCAATTAGAGCAGCAATCTTTTTAAAAGAGCCAAACTATATTTGAGAGATGCAGTTTCTGATTTTCACATATTTTTTCCCTGGAATTTGACCTGAATTTAGGTCTCGACTCTTAAAGCAATTCACCAAAGTCTCTCTGAATAAGGTTAACTAAGCACTACACATATAGGACTAAATAAAATAAGCATTTAGCCTAGGCTTACTACTTTATGAGGGACAAAAAATGACTAAAGTATAAATAAATAAATGAATAAATAAATAAATAAATGTTGGGAGAAATGCATACAATAATGTATAACTAATTAAATAAATGCATCAATAAATATATAAATAAATATATTCATATATTTATTTATGTATTTCTGTGTCCATGTTGTACAAGGAAAAGTAAATATATAAATTAAGTGGGCCGTCCTAACATTACTGAAGTAGGATTGGTCAATTTAGAAAAACAGACAGAAGCATATTTACATATATACTTTTCCTCTTACAACCTGGACACTGGAAATAAATAGATGTGTAAATGTAAAAATACAGAAATAAATTAATAACTCAATTAATGTGGAAATGTATGCATTGATACATATATAACTGTAGAAATACGCTAATAAATTAATAAATGTATAAATGAAATGTAAAAATATATAAATAGCCTTTTTCATTAACAAAGTGTATTTATTATTTATTCATTGATGTATTGTTTTCAGCATTTATATATTTATTGATGCATTTATTTAATTATTTATTTATTTATTTATACATTATTGTATGCATTTCTCCCAACATTTATTTATTTATTCATTTATTTATTCATTTATTTATACTTTAGTCATTTTTTGTCCCTCATACTACTTTAGGTGACTTTATATAAATAGATGTGCATGTGTGTCCATTTTAATCCCAAAGTGACATTCAATTACTATGATATGACGCACTGCTCTTTTACTTGTAATCATTTAAAACATGTTTAATAGGCTATAATTGGTTTTTTTTTAAAACAAGACGACAAAATGTTTGAACCTTTAAAACACGAAATATATGACGTTTTACACCGAAACACTTCATTAAAAGGATATTCAGACTGATAAAGAATAAGTAGCTCATTTCACCCACCTGCACTCTTAAACTGAAGGGACAGCCTCACGTTGACACTGAGCTTCTTACGTTACCGTCCTGGGAAACATTAAAGTCACTGGTTGTCACTTTGTCCTTCACATATCTGGAAAACGAGGACGGTCAAACGAATCCTTTCTTCACATCTTCACATGAGGTCTTTCCTTGATTTTAAAGCACAACTTTTCACTTCGTGTAAGCCGCAGGAAGGAAAACAAACTCAGCTCCATGGCAACGGAACGCGCGAAAATCCCGGGAAGGACTGAGCTTTAGTGGTTATTGATGCTGCTTTCAAGTGCCGCTGGTGAGCCCGTTAATACGATGTTCACGGCTTTCAATACGTCTGAAACGACGACCGATCTAAATTACTCTTAAAATGTAATATTTTTAAATATATATGTTCTTTACTATTTAGATACAACTGAAATGTGTGAAATAAACACTAAGCCTACTTATCTCTAGTCACATGTTGTTCCATAAACGACACATTTCGACATGTTTCAGATATCCTCCTTGTGTTGAACATTCTGTCTGGTTTAGCACTGGGTTGCTTATTCTTCATTATGGCCCCAGTTAGCCTCAATAAACTGCTGGTCTACCTAGGGTCCACAGAAAACTTGGCTACCATTATTTTTTACCACGTAGGCTATCCTTACATCCTTTATTAGGCCTATAGGTAGAATTACCTGTTCTTTGCCCCTGACCGCCACTGCATGGATCAACTTACAGTCTTGGAGAAGACTTTGTCTGAGTGTGAGTGACAGTGAGTGCAGGGAGGCTTCAATTCTCCAAGTAGCCTAATGAATGCCAAGAATAGAAGTATAGGCCTCCTCTTTATTTCAAAAGACTTTCTTAAAGTCCTCAGGTTGATCAGCAGAAGCATCACAGCCATGCATGTAATAAAACTGAACACATGGTGTCACTGTAGTGCAGCATTTCTTTTCAACTAACTCCTTGAAGTTTTCTGTCCAGAGGAGATAAGAGAGAGAGCCAAGAAGAGTTGAGCCAGAAACAAAAGAGCATCCAGCTGTGTGTATTTGTGAAAGCCAAAAAGTGCCAGTTTAAATAAGTGAAGTCCAAAAGCATGGGCTAAACCGTGGGTTAAAACTGGCACATACTTGCTCATTTAATAAAGGAACACAATCCAAATAAAATAGAGACAGTTGATACCAGCTGTGTAAAACTTGAATACTGTATTTGAGGCATACTTGTGGCAAATCATACAAAACATATACAGTACCTAGTAAGGTGAAGTGGTGACTCATACAGCTTAAAAGGGGAAGACTGCTGACAAATATTTACATTCCTTCAATGTCATACAATGCATTAACATATATCAAAAAATACAGTTTCACACCTTACAGAGTAAAAGTTAAAAAATACTTTGCATTGTAATAAAAAAACATAATTTGCAGACATTATTTCATGAATAATTTCCACAATACATAAGAATAATATATTATGTGGCCCATCAGCTGTATTGTCTCTGCAGATAATGTGCAATGTTCCTTTTTAAATCCATTTAATAATATGTACAAGCTTGATATCATGCACACTATATCTCCTAGAGACATTTTAATGACACTTTTCTAAAGGCAGGAGGTGTGTGTGTAGTTATGCAAGAGTCGGGATATCTGAAATAAAGAAAGGGGAAGACTAGGTTCATTATTTGCTATTTTTAGCTTTGCATAAAGATTCCACTGTAAGATAGTAACAGTTTATAAGATTAAGTACTTGATCCTTCAAAAGGTTTAGATGTCCCTTAATAGGACAGAAAGAAATCCCCATTCTTCCCCTTCACAATCCTCCGGCCTACTTTGTGTTTCTGGGCAGAAGTCATGTCCTAAAATGGTCTTATTATTGTGCCGTCTTACGATTTTTTAAATCCTGTGGTTATTCGACTGGACTGTCAGTGACTTCATTTGTGCGTTTCCTTCTAAAGAATAGTGGTTTGGACTGTGACCCCCTTCGTCTACATCACTGAGGATTCAAGAAGATTGGCATCCAGCACCATTTTCTGGGAAGTGAAACAATGAACGTGTAAAAATGAAACTTCATCAGAAAGAAAAATGAAAGTATCCTCTGAACATGTGACGTGATCTGGGTTCATAGCACAAAAACTAAGGAAACCGACATCCTAATCTCTCCATCTTACAGAATTTCCTTTTGTTAACCACAGTGAGAGCTGAAGGCAATCTGGTGTAATCAGTCAAGAATTCAAGTTTATAGCACAGCATTATATATGGAATAATACGATAACCCTGCAGTGTGTTTCTTTTTTAAAAAACGTACTAAAATAAAACACAATGGCTTTTTGCAGAATCTGTTGGCTTTAAAACTGTGAAACACAAACAATGATTGTGGTTGAAAAGGAACCTTTTCCCTTCCCTATTAGCACATAAAGTAAAGTATAAAATACATCTCTCCACACTGAATGAGTCCAGTCCAGTATTTTCAGTCTGTTTGTCTCTTACAGTCCAGCAGACAAATACAATGCATTCCATCCAATAGTTTCACCCAGAGAGACTGATTACAACAAGACTTCATCCAATCACACGGTCTCGTACAGCAGCGTCCCACTGAAGATGGTCAAAGGTTCAGAGGAGTAGGCCAGTTTGCCGGTGACAAGGTCGATACAGACTGTGTCTCCCGCCTGCATGGGCAGGATGATATTGAAAACAGCCAGAGCTCCAGGGATGTGTTTTGCCTCGGCCATGGGCTTCTCCAGGCCTTCAGGCTGATACCCAGCTGAGTCCACTCGGGCCACACCAGTGTTGGACTTGGACAACACCGCCTCTATCTTCATGTTTTTATGGCCTGTAAGGATGCCACTGAAAAAGTACTTCCCACTCACTGGAGCTGTGAAATAACCTGGAGGGAAGGAGGAAACAATGAAAACTTAAAATTGTGCAGTTTGGAGGTCAATTGTTGGTTTACTGTAAGAACTGAATGTATGGAAACATCACTAATAAAAAGGGTCAGGTTATAACAACAGAGTTACCTCAAATCTATCTCACCATTTATATATTCTGGTTCTATTTTCCCCATGTTTGAAGTATTCATGGCTAGATTTCTGCTACCACTACAATTTAATAAAGACAATTTTGTTGCTCATGCAGGTTGTCATGACACTGAAGCTTCAGTGTTTAGCCAGCTCTGCATCAGTCTTGAAACCTTTCTGAGTTCTAACCTCTCTCCATTTATCAAAAGCATCTCCAACATTTATCCTAATTTCATCATGTACAGCAGCAAACCTACAGTAGGGCTATAGGTGAGAGAGAAAACATGTTTTTATTTCCTTTTATTGGCATAACTAACCCTTTAAATCTACATCAAAATCCCCTCTTTTCGTGTTGGACAACTTAAAAACAGAAAAGTAGAGCAAAAGAGTCTTGTTTTGGGGAGAGCTCTTCTTAAACTATTACATCTGATATAAGCTCACCTGTTTTGGGGTTGTAGACGTTGTTTTCATTGACAAAGACGCTGTTGAACACTATAGTCCCTGCACTTCTCATGGGGCGAGTCAGTGCAGCGGAGAAAGAGAGGCGTGGCACGTGAGCATCGGACCCTGCATGACCTGATCTCGGAGAAGAGGTAAAAAGAAGGAGTTAGCATGGAATAGAAGATAAAAAAATATATTCAGTTCTTATTGATTATCTTGTTAATAAGAACAACACGTACCCTGTTCTCCCCTGAGACCTGAGGAATAAGATGAAGGATAAGAATTAATCAACCATCGATACAATCCTGGCTGTTATCCTTTTTATTATCATCACAACAGAGAGCAGATGTACAGGAAGATCCAAGATAAAGTTGATATGGCTAACCTACGGTTAATCAAATAACTCAAAGAGAAAGTTTATGTTTACCTGGGGGTCCAACAACTCCCTGCCTGCCCTCTCTTCCTGGAGGTCCAACCCTCCCTTGAGGTCCTACAAGTCCCTGGGGTCCACGCTCCCCTCTCTCCCCGCGTGGGCCCGGAAGACCAGGTGGACCTGAAACCGAAAGAAATACTTCATGAGACATCACAGCTGGGAAAGACACTCCTGAAAATCCTCTTTACCAGTAATGGGCTCTCTTGAGAGATTCTAAAAAAAACATTCAAAGTACAAGCCAAGAAAGTTCAAATATATCTTCTGGTGTGCGTAGCGACGTGGCTTTCACCCTCATGTTTACTTAAACTCCTTCTTCAGAAGGATTATAGACTTAATAGGCTCTTTAAGTGAGTGCTTCTCAGAAATACAGCCTGGATTCTTTCTTTGGTCTATTTTTCCTTCACCCTGACCTTGCCTCCCTCAAACTGAGTGTTTTTCTCTTCTCCAAAAGTTAAATCTCATGCCCTCTGTCCTCTGCGACTCACCCATGAAGTCCTGCTCTATGAAACTGTGGAACTCCTTCACCAAGTCCACCACTGAGGAGTTCAGCCTGTGTATGTCGGAGTGGACGTTCACCAGCTGGACGTTCTGGATGTTGTCGATAAGATCTCCTTGAGACATCACCGTGACATTGAGTCCGTTAACACAGCTCCACAGCCCAGACACGTGTCTGTTCAGGCCCTCCTTGATCCTCTCCAGGCTGTCTGAAAAAGAGTCGAAGCGTCCGCACACCCCTTCCAGCTTGGAGAGTCTTTGGTCCAGGCCGTTGCTGGAGCGCCGGCACTCCCCAATCTCCGTCACAAAGTTGCTCCTTATGACTTGGATCTCTCTGCCCAGACTGTCGAATCTAATCTTGGAATCATCAACGTGCTCGGTCAGCTCCTTCTGCAAATTGTCCACCTTGTAGAGAATGTAGACATTCGTTAATGTGTGTATTTTGGAAAGGTTTCTTTTGAAAAGTAGTCCTGGTTAAATATACTTTTTCCCCCACCTTTGCTCTGATTTATTTTCCTATTGTATCTTATACACACAAAAATATGTAAGCATATAATCTAAAGCATGTCTGTCAAGAACTCAGAGTTTGCAATAGGCTCAAATATTTTTCTAACTATGATAATATTTTGTGAAAAGACGGTTGCCAAGATAACCAAAAGGAATGTTTGATGGACATTGAGGCTGTTTCTGAGTTCATGAAGAAAAGTTATGCTGCTGTACGAACAGTTTAATAAAACAACAAACACATCAGGAGCAAAATGACCATTACTGTTATCATAATGATGTTCGGATCTCCTGTTTAGTTCAAAGGGTAGAGTTCGACATATCGCAGTGCAGTGTTTCTCGACGGGGGCCTTCAGTCCCCAAGAGAGGCCATAGGATAAATGAAATATTATCAAGGAACACAGGGGGGAAGAAAAAAATAATATTTTCCAAAACAAATTCCAATTATTTTCCCTATTTGAGCTGCTTACAACAGAGCAGCAGCTTGGCTTTATACTAGGGCCCGACCGATATGGAATATTTGGGGCAGATACCGATATCTATCTTAGGGAGGGAAAAAATCTGATACCGATATATCGGCCGATAACTTTCTTTGATCTATCTTTGATCTGTAGAGATAGATAGATATAGATATACACATGTACTATGTTGATCATTTAAATGCAGTTATCATACACTTAATAATAATTAGTAAAGACACGATGGCCAGTCAACTGGAAAGTAAAGGTTAGCGGTTGTATCACAGTTTGACACTCTGGAGAGTGGTAATGCTTGTTGTAATCCGTATAGCACACTCTGCTGGTGACAGCCAGAAAGAGCACTGCTAGTGTAATACAATGAAACTCAAATGAAATGCTATTTGAATAAATCTAGTAATAACGGCACATATCTGCGATAAAATTAGCCTATACCGATAGTAACTTGATATGCTACTATCGGCCATATTATCGGCTGGGCGATTAATCGGTCGGGCTCTACTTTATACAAGGCGGTACTTTGGTCCACCACTCTGGTCCGAACTGGATTTTATCATAATCTACTAAATGGATTGACACAAAGTTTTGCAGATATTCATAAGCCTCAGGAAAAAAACAATTCTCTTCTGAATTAGTTGAATTGCTCCAAGACTCTTGATATACTAACACCAACAAAAAAGACGCAAATTAGCACTGCAGATATGACCCTGCTCTCTAGGCATAAAAATATATTGAAGTAAAAAACAAGCTGAGATGGAAATATTTGTCGTGGGTTGTCACTGATTCAACTAGAATTAGAATGCACTGTTTCTGATTTATTAGACATCATTATAGGTTGATGAGACATTAGTTCTGTTAAAGGGTTGCAAAAAGACACACAATCCGTGGAAGTCATACCGTCTTCCTCATCATCACCACATCATCTTACCTCAGAGATGATATCGTCCTTGGCGTTGGTCAGGTCAGTCAGAGTGTTTCCATGCCTCTGTACAGTCCTTCCCAGGCCCTTCAGCGTGTCATTGATGGAGTTAAATGTGACTATGGCCCCAGCAAGCTCTCCTTGGATTGACTTCAGATCGCCTCCTAACCTCCCTGTATGGACGCCGTGACCATCAAGGCGGTCCTTAAGATCCTTTATGTTGATTTTACACTGCCCTGTACACTCCTCCACTTCCTCTCTGAGTCGTCCCACCTCCTCCTGAAGGTTGGAGCACACCTGAGAGCAGACGGATTCTCCTGAGTCGACCTTCCTATGCAGATCTGTTAGTTCTGCCTGGCACTTGCTGAGGCCACTCTTGGTGGAGTTAGTGAGTGAACGCAAGTCTTCCTCTATACTGCTGCAAATGGAACAGTCCTCTAAATCCCGCCCCAGTGTTTCAACCTCTGTGAAAATCCGGTTTAAATTCTCGCCATTCTCCCCGGTTAAATCCTTGATCTTTTTGACATCGTTTGATAAATCGATCACTCTGTCAATCAGCGAGTCTCCTGTTACAGACAAATCCTTTAACCTTGTGTTAAACTTTTGGATCTCCTCTTGGTTGGCCACAACTCTCCACTGTAAGGTTTTCACAGTATCATCAGTAGTGCGACCTTTCCCGTTAGGTCCGCAGGTCTCATTGCACATGTTTGTGGTTGAGGTTAGCCTTCTGTCCAGGAAGGTTGTTATGTTTTCCAGCTGACTTAACCGCCTACTGTGGTCTGTGACTGTATCACCAAGAACAGCCACGTCCAGCTCTATCTTACCGATCTTGAAGCTGTGGTCATCCAGAAGGCCGAGGACTATGTTGCGCAGCTGTGTGAAATCTCTCTGGACGCTGTCCTTCATGTTGTTCCCGGTGTTGGTACACCTCTGCTCGGTCTTCCTCACAGTACTGTTCACCCTCTTCTCCAATTCTCTCAGTTTGCCATTCAACCTGTCCTCCGACACTCTTCCCTTTCCTCCACCTGTCCCGGCCAGCTCCTTATCCAGACGCCCTTTAATGGTGTCACATTTGTTAGCTGTGGTGGTGACACGGACCTCTACATCAGACATCCTCTTCACCAGCTCAGTGACGGTGTTGCAGCAGGCCTTAGAGCGTTCAGTCTCACTGCGGGAGATGTCCAGGCTTTGCCTCAGGTGCTGGTCCATGGAGCTGATCAGCTTCTCCAGGGCTTGGATCCGCTCCCTGTCCTCTTGCTGCTGGCGCCTCAGGTCCTCCACACCTGCCTTAAAGAGACAGGGATTACAAGAACTGTTTGGTAATGTATTTACTTCCTACATTATTTAAGTTTAAAGTAATGTGCATCTTGCCTTTTGCATATTTTTGACATTCCAACTATACACCTACAGTAGCAACAATAGAAAGAATGAGCTTCAGTGATTATGCAGTGGCAGTCTTCATCATTATGCATACCCCTTTATTTGAAGGGGTATGCTGATTCAGTCACTGCCACTGACATGGCACTGTCATTACAATGACATGACGTCTATCATTAACATGAAGGAGGCTTTATGAATGTTTATGAAAGTTGTCATTAAGTGTCATTCGGTCAATTATGTCACCTTTAATGCAAAGTTAACATTTTTTAAGATGTCTTTGTTATGACAACTTGACATTAATGTGGTGGTTGTTAATTAACATGTCATAACAGGGCTGATTATCAAACAAATGAACATTACACTAACCTGTCATATGTTGTGAATGTTGACATTGCCTGTCATTACACCATTATAACAGTGTCATGAATCATTTACCTCAAGTAAAGTGGGACACTTTGGACTAGTCTGGACTAGCTATTAAGATGTCATTGAGTGTTATGACACAGTCAAGTTGTCATAACAAAGACATACTAAACAATGTCAACTTTGCATTAAAGGCGACATATTTGACCAAATGACACTTAGGGTGCACTCACACTAGCCAATCCGTACTGTGCCTAAGCATGCTTCACCCCTAAAGTCCAGTTGGTTTGACTAGTGTGAGTGCTCCCATCAGTGCTTCACTTCCTTGGCCCTGGCACGCTTGGAAGAGATGCAGTCCATGCACGAGCACAAGCACGGGTACACAACATGGACAGCCTTATTTTATGGAGAAATCCTGGAGTGTTCTGGCTGTATATCTGACTAAAGATAAGCCATAAATTCAGTAAAGTAGCTGTCATGTTCTCTGTCTTGTTCTCCGATGTGCGATCCTTTTATTTATCGTTTTATTTTTTTCGAGTCCGCCTGTCTCGTAAACTAAGCACGCTTAATAACTACGTAAAGCCAATCAAGTATGACGTTTTTACAACAGGTAACCAGGCTCAGGCCCGGTTACTCCTGGAGCAGTGTGAGTGCAGGCCAGAGGGGGAATGATGGGGGAATGATGGTGGGGGGGGGGGGACAAGAGTGCTTAAGCAAGGTAAGGGACAGCTTTGCCTAGTGTGAGTGCGCCCTTAATGACAACATTCAAACATTCACAAACATTCATAAAGCCTCCTTCATGTTTATGACAGTGTTGTGTCAGTATTATGCATACCCCTTCAGCCAAAGTGTTACCAAACATATGCTACTATGCTAATTAGATATAGACAATACAATAAACAACAACACACGTCAAGCCAAATACCATCAAATTAATTCAAAGGAGCTAATAAGAGGGTTTTGGTTTAATTTGATATTTTCCAATGATACTTTATAGAGTATCTTGTTGAGGGTAGTGTTGAAATGACAAGGCAATAAGATTTACAAAAACCACATACACTTTTACAAACATGCAAAACAGTTGTGAGTAAAATGGCGTCAGAGGGTTGTTATGGGTAAGAGAGATTATGTGTCAGTGACCAGGGGTTAGAGATTAACAACAATGTTTGGTTTTATGTTTAATCCATCTTCCCAATCCTTTCAAACTGCTGAATTAGAATGTTTTGACCACAGGATACTTGTGTACCATTTTCTACCATCTTTGTTGATGCAGCGGTTTACACAGGAATGCAATTTTCATGTATAACCGTCTGCAGGTGGTTAATACTTTTTTCCTGCTTAAGGCATTGGAAATAACTTACAGGAGTCTATGTGGAACAGTAAGTAAATACATTTTTACAGCTACACAAAGTATGACAAGACATAACATCAATGACATCAATAAATGATGCAGACAAAGGGGAACAATGTTTGTCGCTGAGGCCTGCACATCAGATTTGTACATATTGAGCCTTACCTGGCAGGAGGAGCAGGACAAAGACACCCTTCTCTCTAGCTCCGTCAGTATCTCTTCCTTCAGAGTATTCAGCTGGTTTCCTCCAGACCCTCCTCCACCCCTGACCACTCCGTCCAGTTCATTTCCCCCTCCGTTCACAAGGTGGTTGTTGATGGTTAGCAGGGTCTGGTCATGGACCTGAAGAAAACAAAAAGACCACTAATGGTAAAATGTCTATCATTGCATTAAAATTATAAATATGAGGGCGCCGGATAGCCTCGGTTTTATAGTGCGTCACACGAGCAAAGGCTATAGCTGCATTGGCCGTGGGTTCAAAACCAACCCTTTGCCTAACATTTGTCTCATTTCTTCTTTGATATGAAGGCTGTTAATACAAATACAAACAGTGTTTACCTGTGTTCTGTTGTAGAGATGGTCCAGTTTAGTCTGGATGGTGTTGATGGTGTCCTTCATGTGTGGCTGAGCTGAATCAGCAGGGACAATGGCCCCATTCAGACTGGGCCTACACAGAAGAAGGATAAAGGTTTCTTTAAGTTTTGGATAACCTATCCTAATAAAGAGGTACCTGATGGATTAGACATTTTTTTTAAAATCTTCCTATCCTAATTACAAATCCCTGAACCTGTGTTACAAAATGAGTGCAAGCTGTCAAATAAATTGACATGCTGGAAAAATAAAAACATCAAATGACAACAACATCAACCTGTGTTTTTCTTTGAAAGTAAAAAAGCTTCTTGTTGCTGCAAAAATGTTTTTACCTGTTTTAGACTATGGTGATCTTTTGTTCATGCACGCCTCTGCTCAGTGTCTCACATGGTTGATACAGCCTTCCATTCGTCCTTGAGGTTCATAACAAGCTGTAAAAGTCTGACTCAACCATTGTGAGTTGTACTTTCGGGTAGGATGGATTTCTCTGGAAACCCGTAGGCATTACTGGTACATCTTTATAGATAAGGCAATTCTTGGTCTGCTCCCTCACTATATTATATGTGTTTTTATCATGCGGAAAAATACCAAGCAGTATTCTTTGCATTTTCAGGACCTCTTTATGCTCTCTGTCCCAAACGCTTGGACAGAAATTGGGAAAAGGGCTTTTTGGTTATTCTGCACACTCAGCCTGGAATTTTGTAGAATGACTTGAGCTGGTGTCCTTAAATGTTTTTAAATCTAAAATATAAGACGTGGAAGCAGATCTAGAGGATGACTTCAACGTTTTAACTCGACTGATTTTACTACTGACTCCCAGTTTCGACTCATAGATAGTTCTCTTTTAATGCAAATGTTAGTGTTTTGTAAATTGTACTTTGTCTCACTTTGTGCCTCTGTCTGTAACTTTGAGTTTTTTGTTGCTGGCTGTCTTGTTAAGGTCTGCCGTGGAAAATAGGTTCTTAAACTCAATGGGACAAACCTTGTTAAATAAAGTTTAAATAAATAAAACAATAGATACTCAGTATCAACACTTAACCCATAAAACTAGCACATGGCAAGTTTAATTGGATGCAAACTGGTCGGGTTTGCAGGTGATTGCACTCCATGCCTTGAAACATGTACAGGACTTATTGAGAACAATATTTACTTACAGTTTTTGGTTCATGCCATTAATGGTGGTCTGCATGTTGTGGAGGTCTTTGGTCAGCCCACGGACTGTATCCTCCAGCTGTCTCATCCTCTCAGTGTCACCTGGAGACAAGAGAAGAAAAGTCAATATGCAGATACATGCTGTCCAAGAATGTATAAGAAGCAACCTCTTTACTCATGCACATCACATGTTATGGAGAAAAAGTTGAAAGTAAACATAGCAGTCATACTGAATTAAATTCAAATAAACTTTTCAGATCTTTCTTCATGTCTTTCTTGTGATGTTTAACTACTATCCCTGAATCTTTTTTGAAACACTCTACCTTCTCCTCTCTGTCCACCGCCATTGTTGAAGCCCGTCTGTGGGACACGGGGTCGGCCTCCATGGACTTGGGTGTCTGGGGTTCCCCGTGGCCCATCCTGGCAGTCTTCCCCGGAGTAACCATGACAACACTTCCACTCCATTTCTGTCACCATCTTGTAAGCTACCTTATACCTCGGCCTTCTGTATGTCCGGTAGCTGAGGATGAAATGGAAATCATCTTATTCTTATTCGTTCTGACTTTACAGGACTTCAAAGCTGACTTGTGTCAGATCACCAAATAGACATATATGATTTATAGTGTGAACATGATACAACTGTGATGGACCCCTAGTGGTGTCAGACTGCTGTACACTGTTAATATTTATGTTCAGTGAGCAGGGGTGTTTCCAGACACAATTGAACTCCATTTATTTACTTTTTTTTTTATCTCCACCATGTACTTCTAAATAATAAAAGAGGATGGCGACATATACATCTTCATAGGTTAATTCTTTAAGAACTGAAAATGATGTTGTCCAAAGTCACAATAAATTGCATGCAAACTGTCGAGGAGTTTGAAGGATTGCTTGCAAAGAAGTGCTCTTGTGAAAAAGATGTACAAAGAATTTACTTACAATTTAAAACACAAGAAGATTAGACAATATGTTTAATCGACATATTAAGAAAACTACAAGCAGCCTGTTGAAACACAGCCCAAGTTGTTGGAGACAAGTAGCAAATCAGAGTTTTGGATTTTGGGGTGGTACTTGGGGTGGCCAATAAGATTTCAAGGGGGCCCATGACACCGATGGCCACTCCTCTGGACACACCTTGGCAGTGAGACATAAGATATCTGAATATTAGGTCATATCTAAAAATCAACGACTGTTGTTGGAATAAAACTGCTTTAATAACTTTAGATGTTACTCTTGTCTGATATTCCAAAAAATATGAACTATAATTAGACAGCACTGTCTCTCAGCTTGACTGTAAATTATTCAAACTAAAAAGAAAGTATTTTGTTTTTGGATACTTTCTGTATGTGTCATATACCTCTACAGCTGAAGAGACTTACTGTTTGAGCAACAACACAATAAATAGACCAGAATTGGCCGGAAGTCTCAATAAAGATTTAGGGTGGCCTCACAGGCACATTAACAAGCCTTCACTGTGAACGTTCAACTGCTCTCCTTTTTGCCAGCCCACAAACATCACTGTAGGTATCGCAAGGCCCTTTTCTGTGCCATAGAAAAGATTTCATCTTCCAGCTCCCTGCTTTGAGAGCGTGAGAAAAAAGGAATCCGACGTCTTCTTGGAGGAAAAACAAGAACAGGGGTTGGAAAGACGGCCGTGGGAGGAGTTTGTCGAGTAAGGGAAGGAGTAAGAAGGGAGGAGAGTCATAAAAGAAAGAAAGACAGAGCAAGAAGAAGAGATTGTTTTTACAGGACGAGAGACTAGACTGTGGTGCCTGGAACCCCTGTCAGCCTCATTCTTAGCATAGTCCAGGTTTAGGCCAAGGCCTCTGGCAGGCATGGGGATCAAGCAGCCAGGACAGGGTCAAAACTGGAGAAGGCTTCAAAAGAGGTAAAACATCAGGAGTGCTGGATTAATGCTGTCTTGAAAACATCCACATTTGGAATAGTTACACGATACAAAGACAATTTGCTCCAACAGTTGTATAATCAAATTCCCTTTGGTCTGCATCAGGCAAACTGAAACTCCACCACAGTAACATGAGTACGTCTGAGAACAGAATTCAGTGAAAAAGAATAAACAGCCAAATCCTTTTTTTAAAGATATTTTTTGGGCAATTTTTACCTTTACTTGATAGGACAAAAGACGAGACACGAGAAACTTTTGGAGGAGTGGACTAAACGGGGATGACATGCAGCAAAGTGCCAAGGTTGGATTTGAACCCAAGGTCTATAGCCTCTGTCCAAAGGGTGCACAACATAACCGCTTAGGCTATCCCGCCCCAAACAGCCAAATCCTGGACTGTCATTAAATCTGTAGCAATGTTCTGCCTGCACAAGTGAGCCACAACCTGACACCCTCCTGACCAGTCTCTACTGGAAACAAAGCAGACAGAAAATGAAAAGAATTGAATGAATTCCATATCTAAAGGCAGGAAAGGATGGACGGGAAGAGGATACAAGCGTCTGTGGAATCTGAAGACAGGAAGTTGCTGTAGTTGAATTGAATCGCCTAAAGATTATATTTCAGTAACAGAGGAAGAATCAGAGGAGATAGAAAATACCAAAGATGGGACGGATACTCACGCAACTCTAGGACATTGGCCCCAGGTGCAGCGTTGATAGTCTGGCTTGATGTATGTCTCCACTCCATCCTCCATCACACAGCTGACAGTGCGTGTCACCACATAGGCACACCAGTTCCTATAAAATAACACACGCAGGAAAAAGGGGATGAATAACTTTGCGATGCCTGGCAGTTTTCAGTGAGTTAAGAGTTAGGCGTTGACAAAAAACATAGCAGCCTTCTTACGCACACACACACACACACACACACACGCACGCACGCACACACACACACACACACACACACACACACACACACACACACTCACACACACACACACACACACACACACACACACACACACACACACACACACACACACACACACACACACACACACACACACACACACTCAGTATACACTCTGCTGCTGGTCTTTGTCTCCAGGCAAAAAAAGAGAGACTTGAAAAAATAAGAATCTGGATTCTTGTCACTTCTTTGATTGTTCTGCTCCGCTGTGAGGCTTGAGATAAATATCTCAAAACCCTGGGCTGATTATATTTCTGTCCAACTTTCAAGAGAAATTGTTCTCTTGCACAAATGTCTGATCCGTTCAGGATAACTGCATGAGTTTAACAATGGCTGCCATTGTGTGCCTCCCAAACTCAACACTAACCAACCCACAGAAAGACACACACACACACACACACACACGCCTACATATTTTTGAAGAGTTTAAACTGCATATCCATGTGAAAATCTACCCTTGGTAATATATTTTTTTGAGATTTATTTTTTAGCTTTTATGCCTTTATTAGAGAGACAGGACAGATAGAGTCAGACATCGGGGAGCGAGGGAGTGTGGGGAATGACATGCACAATGACAAGGAGCCACAGGTCGGATTCGAACCCAGTGCGCCTGTTTTCAAGGACTTTGGCCTCTTTGTATGAGGCACGCACCAACCACTAGGCAACTGGTGTCAATACCATTGTACCTTTGGCTGCCATAGTATGCCTCCAAAACTCAACACAGACAAACCCACAGAAAGACAAACACACACACACACACACACACACACACACGCACGCACGCACGCACGCACACGCACACGCACACGCACACACACACACACCTTAACAACAGGGGACTTTCATTCTTCACTATACAAGTGTGGACTTCTCTTTCTGGTCGTAAATAAAAAAGTAATACCACATTTAATTGTTATGTCTTTAATCATGATGTTACTTCAAATGTGTTTTTGTGTTTTGCCAATAGTTTTATTAAAATGTTTTTATAACTCCAAGTGAATCTATCAACATTTGTTTTAGTTTACAGGAAATTAAATGAATGAATCTGGAATAATTGGCCTCTGTACAAAGAGTTGACATTTTTAAGCCTTTCTACTTAAAGTATTTTCTTGATCATATGCACACTAAAGGAGTTGTTGATTTCTGTAATCATTTATCGGGTATAACAGCAAAGACATTCCTTCTTAGTGCAAGTGAAGTGAGAGATTTGGGAAAAACCATCTTACCCCCTGCTTTAACTTTATAACCCCTGACATCCAACTTTGGGGGCTTCCTGTGTAGCCAGCCATTTCGTAATGACTTTCAGACATTACTTCTTTTTTTTTTTATAGTCAGACAAGAAATTTGAGAAGCAAGAAGGTAGTTAGTCTTAAAAAATCACATCCAAGAAGGGAATGCTTGGCAGCACTTGCATGCAGTTGCCTATTACTGTAATAAGCATTGATTACTAAACTCAATTGAACTAAATCATCATTAAATTACGAGCAACAGTTTTCAGGATTGTATTACTGCAGACTGCTTTCTGCCCTTTTTAATTTCCTCACAGACTGTTTTCATGCAAAAAGCCTGAAATCATCCAATCGACCAAGCAACTGAAAACAGGAGTGAATACCAACTGGAGAATATTGCAGGGGATTTTGGCAAAAAACAATTTGGGCACTACTCACACGTTTAGCTGTGTTGCTCATTGATCCTTACAAGTTATACCTTGTTTTAAAGGTGACATGGAATTCTTCTTGTGTGTGTGTGTGTGTGAACACAAATGCCAACCCTGAATAAGTCTGTACCCCAGTTTGGGCCACCCCAATCAAAAGAAGTCTGATTGACCAGAAACCCTTATGGGCCTTTGGTTGACCAAACATTCCATCCATTGGCTCCAATATTAGCTGACTTAGCTTATCTGATCTTTTTTTGTGATGAAAGCCCACTTTGAAAAACAGCGCTCCAACAGCACTGGATGGATGAGAGTGCTGAGAGCTCATCTTAAAAGTTGAATGAGCAGCTGGAAAACCAATGCATGCAGATACAAAAAAGTGGCTGTGTTGAGCTGTGTTGCTAATTCTTTGTGTTTGGCACAAGAAGCAAATGTGCTGCTGTTTTATACATCCAGACACACTGACCAAGATGGAGTCGTGTTTCTGGCAACTTGGCAAATATAAGTGGAATATTCTCTCCCATTGAAGTACCTTTTTTTTTTTTTTGCTCTCCACCAAATCCTGTGAGACAAACTTGGTCATTGCTGGTAGACATGCTAGCAGCTATTAGTCTGTCTCCTTTAGTGCTGATCTGGTTGTGTTTGATCTGTTTTTTTTTTTTTACTGAAGACAGAAGTCTGGTGCAGTGGGGTTTATCAGAAAAATTTGATTTTATATTTGATCAAATTTGTATTAAACAAATATAAATTATAGCAGCTTTAAGGGAATTTAACAGGTTTAAATTTAATCCAAATGTATACCCTAAATCAAACAAAATAAACTGGAAGAAAATTGTCCCCACGCACTGGCACAGTTATAAGAAACACATACACGCTCCCACATACTACTCTATGTCTACATGCTTCTCAATTTGTCCTAATCCCCTCTGACCTGCCTTGACCCCCAGATATCTTTCCTGATAAGAACCACAGAAAGGTTTAAGACACAGACGTCCTTCAGTTGCTTTCTATCATCATTTTCCTATTACCCAGAATCCTCATCCACTGCTATTCCCCCGATGGTTATTATGGCCAATTAGTGTCACTCTTGCATTCACCCGAGCAGAACTTTAGTTGGTTGACAGATAAAAGTTGGAGCATACAAGGAGTTCCTTCATGATGAAAAGTCCATCAGCAGCTTCCCTCTCTCTGTCCGTCTATCCGTCTGTCAGTTTCCATGTCACTTCTTCTCTGTTGCTCTCCGTACAGCTCATTTGATTTTTCCCTTTTTGGCCCTCCTTGTCAGTGTGGAATTCTTTCTTTCCATCTCACTCTTGCTGTTCCTTTTAATTCCTTCCTCTCCGTCTGTCTCCCTCCCCGTCCACCTCTGTTTATTATCTCCTTCTCTTCCTCACAGCTTGTCTTTATCTCCTCTTCTGTGTGACTACACCTCTCCACTGTTCCCCTAAGACGGTTATCCTCCCCTTCATTCCAGAGCCAGTCTGACTGACAGAAAGAGTTTATCATGTTTCGATCCTCCCCTGTCCCTGATGACCTCCTCCTCACGACCCCCTATTCCTGTTGCTACTGTACGTGGGAAAGTGAACAGGACTAATGAACTGTCAGATTCTACTTTAAAGCTTTTCCTCAACAATCACGAGGAACGCTCTAAGGGTTGGTTGACCCTAAGACAGGCATGTTAAATATATTTTCTGTTTCAGTGTAAGCCAATAGAGTAAAATGACTTATGTTATATTTAGTTGTTAATCGATTTGGTACCAAAAGGAATGGATAACTGAACTAGTCAGATTTTTTATGAATCACCAGTTATGATGACATTATGGAAATACAAATGCACAACCCAATCTATTTTTATCAGATTATAAAATAGTACAGGTCAGTCTGCCCTCATTGTGAGTAGCAATTTATTTTGTCTGCATCATTTGGATGAATAAGCTCTGAAGCCTGCCGTTCACTGTGCAGCCCTATTGCACATTGTTAGTCATTCAGTGTACACCTAAGCGCGACAGTCGATCAAGGTCATGTTTGACATTTTGGTACGACTGCACAAATCGCACAGTTTGGGCAAAGCCAAGAGAGTCGACTCTGTGACTTTTCCTCGCTGATTTAACCTGCACAAACTGACAGACAGATTCTGAAGTCACCATGGCAACAACAGACATGTATGTTTAAATCTGTCCTCCCCTTCCTCTCATTAAATAAACATTTTCAGAAATATATGCTGACCTCCAGCTGATAGGGCATATTAGTTATGATACAGCTGCTGGTAAGGTTGTACTAATCGGTGATGAAGCTAGTGTGTGTGAAACAGTGAGAGTGAGGAACTTTTCACATTAGATTGTTTCGTACCGTGCCGAGCACAATCGTGGCCCTCCCCCTCCTCTCTCCCCAGCTGGGCTGCGTTCAAAATAGTATCATCATTTCATGCCTGAGTACACCTGTGTATGTACACAGTCCGATACAGCAGGTGACAGAATGCACATAGTTGGTTTGCAAATCCGCCAAGAAGCAGAAAAAAGAAGCAGCAACCATGGCAACCACTTGCGGGCTGAGTCCATCCTGCTACCTGTGGTTGTTTTTTTGTTATTTCTGAGACTCCACCAACGACCCTCTTCCTACTTCCAAATGCAACATACCCATAGGACAAAACAGGCCCGTTCTATATGGGTACAAGAGTTTTTGAAGCAGCAGGAGAACATTTAGAATTACACCATATAGCAGTCCACTTCCTTGTTCGAGCGAGGTCAAGTGTACTCGGATCCTGGCCTGGGTCCCTAATGTGAAACCACCCAGAGAGCGTTTTTGCTGTGTGTGTGCGTATACGCCTATTTGACCCATGCATATGAGAGGACAGAATTCAACCTCCGTCTGTGTGAGTTTTCTAATAGCAATTGTGAATGCTCCGTCCTGATTGAACACGTACAGTGTGAGCTCTCAGGTCGTGACCTACGATCAGGTTCAGTGTGAGCACATAAATCGCAAGCTTTGGTTGTGGATGGTAAACGATTCAGTCCGACAGTGTGAGCTGACATTCAGTCACAACGATCTACAATCGTACATGCCTTGTCGGGCATAACGAGTATAACGGTTGCTTCTTTGCAAAACAAGACATAATGGGTTCTTGGTGTCCTTTTTTTGATTAAAATCATGAGGAGGATGGATTGGACATGAACTTTTCACTGTTGAAATGTGGCTTATTTTGTACATTCACAGTATATCATGTTCCTTTGGAGACACCACCACCAGATCAAACACAAGTGAATGTTTCGAAGCTGAAGTCAACTGTTTTTCATGCGTCTAAAGAGTTCTTTAACGCCTCCTTCCAAAGATTTGTGGCTTGTCGGAGTGATCCAAACACCCTCCTCTATTTATGCACATGATTGTGTTACTGTTTTTTTATTCTGTGGTTTGTGTTGTTGCCTTTAATGTTTCTATAACTTGGACGGCTGGTGATTTGGAGAATCTCTGCCACCATATCTGGTAACAGCTAACACAAGTCCATCCAAACACAGCTGCGTCTCTCCTCATGTGTTTCCAGAGTATTGCGGTTCTTCGCGGTGATCTATATTCTATTATGTCATTGGATGGTTCGAGCCTGAGTTATCTTATACTGTGGCTTGTTGTACTTTAATGTGTGCTTTGGACTGAGAGTTTTTGAACAACAATCTAAAATCTCCATCAGGAGTTGGAGCAATACAGAGGGGATGGAGAATGTTTAAAATAAGACAGTGGTGATAAATCAAAGAGCTCTGCCTCTTCCCCCTGCAGTCCCACTGTGTTGCTTTAAGTCACTGTGATTCAGTAAGACAGCTCTGCCAATCTATTATCCTGACTAAGTGACTCTCAGGGTCACAGACACAGCAGATAAAACATAAAGTTGGCAACATTCACACACCATCATCCCAGATGGGGAACAGGCGCTGTGTCCCAATCGAAATAAACACAACCATCACACTTTTTATCACGACTGAGCAGACGCAGATGTGGATGCATGGCAACACATATACAACACAAAATTCAATAAAGTTGGGATGTTGTGTACAATGTAAATAAAATCAGACTGTTGAAACCCAATGTTTGATTAAAAATAGAATCAAATGATGTGCCTATTTCATGATGCCAACAACAGGACCTGGTTAACATGACGCTGTAACAACCTTTTGAAACATTGTTAGGAATGACAGGGAACAGTGAATTTTCCTATTGTTCTTCCTTAGCTTTCTTTTTTTTCTTTTTTTATTAAATTTGTACTGGCTTTCATGGCGGAAATATAGAATGGGTCTAAGCTGTGTTGATCTTGGTTGTCCAATAGTCTAGACAGAGTGGGTGCTGTGTTGCCTTTAAATGAAGTAATAAATCTCAGGCAGCAGAGAGAGGACCCGTATGGACGCCGACTTGGATGCTACCTGGCTCGACGGCTGACCTACACTAAAACAAAAACTGAACTAGGGCTAGCTTTTTGGTTTGTGTAGCCGGTGCTAGCTCGTAACATGTTGCTGTCATCACATTTAAAACAGGCATATCATTCTACAAAATCAATAAATGTTCTCCTTCTGTTACTTCTGTTTTCACTTATATTCTGCTCAGCATCCCGACTTTTTTGAATTTGGGGTTTTACATATATATTATTTATATATATTTTTACATATATACGCAAACATCTAATTGTCTCTGTAACTTCCAAACAGCCACACTGATTGTGCACATCACCCTCTCTGCTGGTGTATTTTCCATAATTTAGTCATGGCTTCTCCCTCCAGTGAAATACATAAGAGAAGTCTTTATACTCGAGGCAGGATGACTGTTAGTGTAGCACTGAGGGAGTGTGTCTGCGGGTGTGTGTGCTTGAGTTTAGGCGTATGCCCTCCACAAAAAGAGAGTACAGTGTGTTGGTTTATTCCCATTCATGTGTGCCTGCATACATGTTTCCTGTTGGATGGTCGACACCTTCCACAACTTTTCACATTACCCCTCCCCCCTCTCCCTGACCACTGTGAAGCTAAGAAATTCAAACAGTAATCCAATAAAGGCCCATTAATCCAAACAGCTGCGGAGAAATTGCTCAAATGAAAGTTCACTAACAAGACTTGGCATCTTTTCCACAAGAGTAAAATAAAGTTACAAGTACTACTCACGGTCTGGGACAAACACACAGCATGCAACCATGCAGTCAATAAAGACAGCCACACAAGGACAATAAATGTGTGTGCATGTTTGTGTGTGTGTGTATGTGTGTGTGTATGTGTGTGTGTATGTGTGTGTGTGTGTGTGTGTG